>NW_017217491.1:0-12498 GCF_001704415.2 Capra hircus | reverse complement strand
AGGTTCAAGGTCAAGGTCAAGTTCAAGTGGTAAAGGTAAGTCAAGTTCAGGTTCAAGGTCAAGGTCAAGTTCAAGTCAAAGTTCAAGTTCAAGGTCAAGGTCAAGCTCAAGGTCAGTCAAGTCAAGTCAAGTTCAAGTTAAGTTAGTTCTAAGTCAAGTTCAAGGTCAAGGTCAAGTCAAATTCAAATTCAAGGGCAAGGCAAGGCCCAGGCCCAAGGCCAAGGCAAGGGCAAGGGCAACGCCAAGGGCAAGGCCAAGGCCCAGGCCAAGGCAAAGGCCAAGGCCACCAAAGCGAAGCCCAAACCCGTAACGCCTGACAAAAGGCAGAAGCCACTAGGCCCTGCGCAGAGGAAGCCACTAAAGGCAGCAAGGCCACAGAGCTCCCGACTCCCATTCCCACAGGAAGATATGAGGATAAAGGGCCTCATCCCAGCACAGCACCTGCTCCACCACCACCCAACCCCGGCCCCGCCCCGCAGCACTCCCCCTGAAACAACACTGTCTTCCCAGAAAAGAGAACGGAGAAGCCATGCGTGTGCCAAAGGAGCAAGATGAACGAACGATGCCAGGCCCTCCGAATTTGGGCACACCTGACGCTCGGAACCCCGGCCTGGCCGATGGGTCCCGCCGTTCTCGGGTGGGAGGGGGGTCAACACGTTGGCCGAGAGCCCTTGCCCAGGCCACCTGCAAATCCCTGAGATGTGATCCGACCACAGGGACCGACCAAACGTACTGCTTGAGGTGCTGGAGGAGCCGGACGAAGCATGGTGGGAGAGGCACACGGGCATGCTGCAGACTGCTGGCCGAGTGGGTGGGGACCCAGCAGCTCAGGACTCTGGAAAGCGGGAGGCGGCTCCGCCCCCATTGACGTCAATAAGGTTTGGGTGGGTAGATGGAGGGGCCGCCCCTGGCCTCTTTCCAAGCAGAGACCCTGGACGGAGTCCCGTGGAGTGAGTGGGGCTTTTCCCGGGCACGGCTGTGCCCGGACCGCCAAGATCCCCGTTGGGGTGGGCGGGCAGTTCGGGGCTTTGGTTTGTGGCCCTCCCTCTCAGCGGGGGGTGGGATCAATCCCGGGTGGATCAATCAGGGGCCCTCAGCAGTGCCAAGGGAGCTCACCGCCCAGGAAACGCCCCTAGGTCCCTTTGAATTGGCCACCAACGCCCCCTTTCCCAGCCTGCCTTGCCTCTGGATTTCCCGCCTTTTCACATTCCACAGGTCCCTGGGCCTCGACTGTCCCCCTCTGGCTCCTCTGAGGCATTCTGGGACACCAGACGCTCTCTCCAGCGCCTCCACCTAGATCCCTCGCTGTCCTCGCCTCTGTTTCCCCCTGCCCCTCCCCAACTCCTCCGTGGGCTCTTGGCGTCCATTCCCTACAGCAGTCCCAGAGTGCCACCCCCGAGGGCTTTGAGTTGCCTGGAGCCCAAGGCTCCGGACCAGAGACCTGAGGGGCCAGCGTCTGGACTGGCAGCTAATGCCATTTGGGGCTTTTCTCACGTGGAGCCTGAGGCCCGAATATCCACGGGCAACCCCCCAGCGCGAGTGCCCTGGAGATACCCGACCAAGGGAGACAGTGTACCCCCTACTGTGGGGAAGGAGGTTCCTGTTTTCCCTGCACTGGTTCGACTTTCACGCCGAGGATCGATCACACCATGGTGGCAAGTGGAATAGCCCTGAGAGAAAGCCTCATGGGAAGACTCGAGGGAAAGCCACAGATCCCTTGATCCACGGGACGGGAAGCGAGACACTGCTGCTACCGCTCAGGAGGAAAGCGCACGTGCATGACCCCACTCGAGCCGAGGACTGACGCCACTTGGGAGACTCCAGAAGTACGCCAAGATCCATGTCAGCACTGGAGAGCAATCCTCAGGTTCCGGTCCCGACTCCACACAAGGGCTTAGGCCCCGGCATCGACAGGAGAGGAATCCTGAGAGGGCCCCTAGCACCTCGCATGGGGACTGGCCTTTCCTGAGGTCACCAGAGCGGGTCCCTGAGGTCTCTGTCGAAACTCGAGAGGCACCTGCCGCAACTGGAGAAAATCCAGGAGGTTCTCCCCTCCAGGCGAGATGAGGCCCATTTCCGCTGAGGCGTCTCGAGGCTAATCACAACTAACTCTCTGGAACTTCCAAAGGGTCCTTCACACCCTTGCTGCAAGTCAAGAAGTTCTCCGACATACCCATCTCCACTCGAGAGGAAGGACGAGGGTCCCGCCCACATCCAGTGGAGCCCCGTTTCCGCCTCGTAGCTCGAGAAGAGGGATCCTTTCCCTTCGTCTTCGGGAAAGAATTCCAGGCCTTCGCGTCGCATATCAAGAGGAGGCGCTTTCAACAGGAAAGACGAGAGGAACTCCAGGGCCTTGCCAGCATTCTAAGAGTCCCCCAGATGTCTAAGTCCATTCAGGAAGAACCTGTTTTCCCTGCACTGCCTCGACGTCCACGCCGAGGATCGACTCACACCACCGTGGCAACGTGGGACAGCCCTGTTGGAAAGCCTCGTGGGAAAGCCTCAATGGAAAGCGACAGATCCCTTGATCCACACGTCAGCAAGCGTGACACTGCTGCTACAGCTCGTGAGGAAATGGCAGGTGCATGCCCCCACACGAGATGAGGAATGACTCCCCTGGCGAGACTCCAGAAGTACGGAAAGATTCTATGTCAGCAATGGAGAGGCATCCTCAGGGTTGGCCCCGACTCCAAAAAGGTCTTAGGCCCCGGCATCGACGGGAGAGGAATCCCGAGAGGCTCCAGAGCAACTCGCTTGGGGACTGGCCTTTCCTGAGGCCACCAGAGCGGTCCCTGAGGTCCCGTCTTAAGTTGAGAGCACCTGCAACAACTCGAGAAAATCCAGGAGGTTCTCCCCTCCAGGCGAGATGAGGCCCATTTCCGCTGAGGCGTCTCGAGGATAATCACACCTAATATCTGGAACTTCCAAAGGGTCCTTCACACCCTTGCTGCAACTCAAGAAGTTTCCCGACATACCCGTCTCCACTCGAGACGAAGCACGAGAGTCCCGCCCACATCCAGAGGAGCCCCGTTTCCGCCTCATAGCTAGAGAGGAGGGATCCTTTCCCTGCGTGGTCGGGAAAGAGTTCCCGGCGTTCCCGTCGGCATCTCAAGTGGAGGCGCTCTGCACAGGAAAGGCCAGAGGAACTCCACGGTCGTGTCACGATTCCCAGAGTCCCCCAGATGTCTCAGTCCATTCCAGGAAACCCTGTTTTCCCTGCACTGCCTCGACTTTCAAGCCGAGGATTGACTCACACCACGGTGGCACGTGGGACAGCCCTGAGGGAAAGCCTCATGGGAAAAGCCTCGTGGGAAAGCACCGAGGGAAAGCCACTGATCCCATGATCCTCCCGACGGGAAGCATGATATTGCTGCTACAGCTCGGGAGGAAAGCAGAAGTGCATGCCTCCACACGAGACGAAGACTCACTCCTCAGGGGATACTCCAGAAGTACCCCAAGATCCATGTCAGCACTGGAGAGGAATCCTCAGGTTCCGGCAGCGACTCCACACAAGGTCTTAGGCCCCGACATTGACGGGAGAGGAATCCCGAGAGGCCCCCGAGCAACTCGCATGGGGAGAGACCTTAACTGAGGCCACCAGAGCGGGTCCCTGAAGTCCCCGTCGTAAGTCTAGAGCACCTGCCGCAACTCGAGAAAATCCAGGAGGTTCTCCCCTCCAGGCGAGATGAGGCCCATTTCCGCTGAGGCGTCTCGAGGCTAATCACACCTAACCTCTGGAACTTTCAAAGGGTCCTTCACACCCTTGCTGCAACTCAAGAAGTTCCCCCACATACCGTCTCCACTCCAGAGGAAGCACGAGAGTCCCGCCCACATCCAGAGGAGCACCGTTTCCGCCTCCTAGCTTGAGAGGAGGGATCCTTTCCCTGCGTGATCGGGAAAAATTTCCCGGCGTTCCCGTCGCATCCCAAGAGGAGGCGCTCTCCACAGGAAAGGCGAGAGGAATTCCAGGGTCGTGACACCATTCCCAGAGTCCCCCAGATGTCTCCGTGCATTCCAGGGAAACCTCTCTTCCCTGCACTGCCTCGGCTTTCAAGCCGAGGATCGACTCACACCACGGTGGCACGTGGGACAGCCCTGTGGGAAAGCCTCGTGGGAAAGCCTCGTGGGAAAGCCTCGAGGGAAAGCCACAGATCCCTTGATCCACGCGAAGGGAAGCGTGACACTGCTCCTACAGCTCGGAAGGAAAGCCCAAGTGCATGCCCCCAATCTGACGAGGACTGACTCCCATGGGGAGACTCTAGAAGTACCCCTAAATCCATGTCAGCACTGGAGAGGAATCCTCAGATTCTGGCAACGACTCCACACAAGGACTTAGGCCCCGGCATCAACGGGAGAGGAATCCTAAGAGGCCCCCGAGCAACTCGCATGGGGACTGGCCTTCCCTGAG
Organism: Capra hircus; assembly: GCF_001704415.2. Classification (NCBI taxonomy): domain Eukaryota; kingdom Metazoa; phylum Chordata; class Mammalia; order Artiodactyla; family Bovidae; genus Capra; species Capra hircus. The sequence goes on along the minus strand of NW_017217491.1, from coordinate 8,090 downwards.
GCCACCAGAGCTTGTCCCTGTGGTCCCCGTCCTACGTGGAAAGCACCTGCCGCAACTCGAGAAAATCCTAGGAGGTTCTCCCCTTCAGGCGAGATGAGGCCCATTTCCGCTGAGGCGTCTCGAGGCTAATCACACCTAACCTCTGGAACTTCCAAAGGGTACTTCACACCCTTGCTGCAACTCAAGAAGTTCCCCGACATACCCGTCTTCACTCGAGAGGAAACACGAGAGTCCCGCCCACATCCAGAGGAGCCCCGTTTCCGCCTCATAGCTCGAGAGGATTGATTCTCTCCCTGTGTCGTCGGGAAAGGATTCCTGGCGTTCCCACGCATCTGAACAGGAGGCGTTCTCCACAGGAAAGGCGAGAGGAAATCCAGGGTCGTGCCACCATTCCCAGAGTTCCCCAGATGTCTCAGTCCATTCCTGGGAAACCTGTTTTCCCTGCACTGCCTCGAATTTCAAGCCGAGGATCGATTCACACCACAGTGGCACGTGGGACAGCCTTGTGGGAAAGCCTCGTGGGAAAGCCTCGAGGGAAAGCCACAGATCCCTTGATCCACGCGAAGGGAAGCGCGACACTGCTGCTACAGTTCGAGAGGAAAGCCCATGTGCATGCCCCACACGAGACGAGGACTGACTCCCCTGGGGAGACTCCAGAGGTTCCCCAAGATCCATGTCAGCACTGGAGGGGAATCCTCAGGTTCCAGCAACGACTCCACACAAGGTCTTAGGCCCCGGCATCGACGGGAGACGAATCCCGAGAGGCCCCCGAGCAACTCGCATGGGGACTGACCGTTCCTGAGGCCACCAGAGCGGGTCCCTGAGGTCCCCGTCGCAAGTCGAGAGCACCTGCCGCAACCCGAGAAAATCCAGGAGGTTGTCCCTGCAGGCGAGATGAGGCCCATTTCCAATGAGGCGTCTCGAAGCTAATCAAAACTAACCTCTGGAACTTCCAAAGGGTCCTTCACACCCTTGCTGCAACTCAAGAAGTTCCCCGACATACCCATCTCCACTCGAGAGGAAGCACGACAGTCCCGCCCACATCCAGAGGAGCCCCGTTTCTGCCTCCTAGCTCGAGAGGAGGGATCCTTTTCCTGCGTGGTCGGTCAAGTATTCCCAGCGTTCCGGTTGCATCTCAAGAGGAGGCGCTCTCCACAGGAAAGGCGAGAGGAACTCCAGGGTCGTGCCACCATTCCCAGAGTCCCAAAGATGTCTCAGTTAATTCCAATGAAAACTGTTTTCCCTGCACTGCCTCGACTTTCAAGCCGAGGATCGACTCACACCACGCTGGTACGTGGGACAGCCCTGTGGGAAAGCCTCGTGGGAAAGCCTCTTGGGAAAGCCTCGAGAGAAAGCCACAGATTCCTTGATCCACGCGAAGGGAAATGTGACACTGCTGCTACAGCTCGGGAGGAAAGTGCACGTGCATGCCCCCACTCGAGACGAGGACTGACACCCCTGGGGAGACTCCAGAAGTACCCCAAGATCCATGTCAGCACTGGAGAGGAATCCTCATGTTCCGGAAACGAATCCACACAAGGTCTTAGGAACCGGCTTCGACAGGAGAGGAATCCTGAGAGGCCCCCGAGCAACTCGCATGGGGTCTGGCCTTTCCTGAGGCCACCAGAGCGGGTCCCTGAGGTCCCCGTCGTCAGTCGAGAGCACCTGCCGCAACTCGAGAAAATCCAGGAGGTTCTCCCCTCCAGGCGAGATGAGGCCCATTTCCGCTGAGGCGTCTGGAGGCTAATCACACCTAACCTCTGGAACTTCCAAAGGGTCCTTCACCTCCTTGCTGCAACTTAAGAAGTTCCCCGACATACCCGTCTCCACTCGAGAGGAAGCACGGGAGTCCCGCCCACATCCAGAGGAGCCCCATGTCCGCCTCCTAGCTCGAGAGGAGGGATCCTTTCCCTGCGTGGTCGGGAAAGAATTCCCGGCGTTCCCGTCGCAATTCAAGAGGAGGCGCTCTCCACAGAAAAAGCGAGAGGAACTCCAGGGTCGTGCCACCATTCCCAGAATCCCCCAGATGTCTCATTCCATTCCAGGGAAACCTGTTTTCCCTGCACTGCCTCGACTTTCAAGCCGAGGATCGACTCACACCACGGTGGCACGTGGGACAGCCCTGTGGGAAAGCCTCGTGGAAAAGCCTCGTGGGAAAGCCTTGAGGGAAATCCACAGATCCCTTGATCCACTCGACAGGAAGAATCAAACTGCTGCTACAGCTCGGGAGGAAAGCGCACGTGCATGCCCCCACTCGAGACGAGTACTGACTCCCCTGGGGAGACACCAGAAGTACCCCAAGATCCATGTCAGCACTTGAGAGGAATCCTCAGGTTCCGGCAGCGACTCCTCACAAGGTCTTAGGCCCCGACATTGACAGGAGAGGAATCCCGAGAGGCCCCCGAGCAACTCGCATGGGCAGAGACCTTTCCTGAGGCCACCAGAGCGGGTCCCTGAGGTCCCCGTCGTAAGTCGAGAGCACCTGCCGCAACTCGAGAAAATCCAGGAGGTTCTCCCTCCAGGCGAGATGAGGCCCATTTCCGCTGAGGCGTCTCGAGGCTAATCACACCTAACTCTGGAACTTTCAAAGGGTCCTTCACACCCTTGCTGCAACTCAAGAAGTTCCCCCACATACCGTCTCCACTCCAGAGGAAGCACGAGAGTCCCGCCCACATCCAGAGGAGCACCGTTTCCGCCTCCTAGCTTGAGAGGAGGGATCCTTTCCCTGCGTGATCGGGAAAAATTTCCCGGCGTTCCCGTCGGCATCCCAAGAGGAGGCGCTCTCCACAGGAAAGGCGAGAGGAATTCCAGGGTCGTGACACCATTGCCAGAGTCCCACAGATGTCTCCGTGCATTCAAGGGAAACCTGTTTTCCCTACACTGCCTCGGCTTTCAAGCCGAGGATCGACTCACACCACGGTAGCACGTGGGACAGCCCTGTGGGAAAGCCTCGTGGGAAAGCCTCTTGGGAAAGCCTCGTGGGAAAGCCTCGAGGGAAAGCCACAGATCCCTTGATCCACGCGAAGGGAAGCGTGACACTGCTCCTACAGCTCGGCAGGAAAGCCCAAGTGCATGCCCCCAATCTGACGAGGACTGACTCCCCTGGGGAGACTCTAGAAGTACCCCTAGATCCATGTCAGCACTGGAGAGGAATCCTCAGATTCCGGCAACGACTCCACACAAGGACTTAGGCCCCGGCATCAACGGGAGAGGAATCCTAAGAGGCCCCCGAGCAACTCGCATGGGGACTGGCCTTCCCTGAGGCCACCAGAGCGGGTCCCTGTGGTCCCCGTCCTACGTGGAAAGCACCTGCCGCAACTCGAGAAAATCCAGGAGGTTCTCCCCTCCAGGCGAGATGAGGCCCATTTCCGCTGAGGCGTCTCGAGGCTAATCACACCTAACCTCTGGAACTTCCAAAGGGTACTTCACACCCTTGCTGCAACTCAAGAAGTTCCCCGACATACCCGTCTTCACTCGAGAGGAAACACGAGAGTCCCGCCCACATCCAGAGGAGCCCCGTTTCCGCCTCATAGCTCGAGAGGATTGATTCTCTCCCTGTGTCGTCGGGAAAGGATTCCTGGCATTCCCGCGCATCTGAACAGGAGGCGTTCTCCACAGGAAAGGCGAGAGGAAATCCAGGGTCGTGCCACCATTCCCAGAGTTCCCCAGATGTCTCAGTCCATTCCAGGGAAACCTGTTTTCCCTGCACTGCCTCGAATTTCAAGCCGAGGATCGATTCACACCACAGTGGCACGTGGGACAGCCTTGTGGGAAAGCCTCGTGGGAAAGCCTCGAGGGAAAGCCACAGATCCCTTGATCCACGCGAAGGGAAGCGCGACACTGCTGCTACAGTTCGAGAGGAAAGCCCATGTGCATGCCCCCACACGAGACGAGGACTGACTCCCCTGGGGAGACTCCAGAGGTTCCCCAAGATCCATGTCAGCACTGGAGGGGAATCCTCAGGTTGCCAGCAACGACTCCACACAAGGTCTTAGGCCCCGGCATCGACGGGAGACGAATCCCGAGAGGCCCCCGAGCAACTCGCATGGGGACTGACCGTTCCTGAGGCCACCAGAGCGGGTCCCTGAGGTCCCCGTCGCAAGTCGAGAGCACCTGCTCGCAACCCGAGAAAATCCAGGAGGTTGTCCCTGCAGGCGAGATGAGGCCCATTTCCAATGAGGCGTCTCGAAGCTAATCAAACTAACCTCTGGAACTTCCAAAGGGTCCTTCACACCCTTGCTGCAACTCAAGAAGTTCCCCGACATACCCAGTCTCCACTCGAGAGGAAGCACGACAGTCCCGCCCACATCCCAGAGGAGCCCCGTTTTCTGCCTCCTAGCTCGAGAGGAGGGATCCTTTTCCCTGCGTGGTCGGTCAAGTATTCCCGGCGTTCCGGTTGCATCTCAAGAGGAGGCGCTCTCCACAGGAAAGGCGAGAGGAACTCCAGGGTCGTGCCACCATTCCCCAGAGTCCCCAAGATGTCTCAGTTAATTCCAATGAAAACTGTTTTCCCTGCACTGCCTCGACTTTCAAAGCCGAGGATCGACTCACACCACGCTGGTACGTGGGACAGCCCTGTGGGAAAGCCTCGTGGGAAAGCCTCTTGGGAAAGCCTCGAGAGAAAGCCACAGATTCCTTGATCCACGCGACAGGGAAATGTGACACTGCTGCTACAGCTCGGGAGGAAAGTCGCACGTGCATGCCCCCACTCGAGACGAGGACTGACACCCCTGGGGAGACTCCAGAAGTACCCCAAGATCCATGTCAGCACTGGAGAGGAATCCTCATGTTCCGGAAACGAATCCACACAAGGTCTTAGGAACCCGGCTTCGACAGGAGAGGAATCCTGAGAGGCCCCGATGCAACTCGCATGGGGTCTGGCCTTTCCTGAGGCCACCAGAGCGGGTCCCTGAGGTCCCCGTCGTCAGTCGAGAGCACCTGCCGCAACTCGAGAAAATCCAGGAGGTTCTCCCCTCCAGGCGAGATGAGGCCCATTTCCGCTGAGGCGTCTGGAGGCTAATCACACCTAACCTCTGGAACTTCCAAAGGGTCCTTCACCTCCTTGCTGCAACTTAAGAAGTTCCCCCGACATACCCGTCTCCACTCGAGAGGAAGCACGGGAGTCCCGCCCACATCCAGAGGAGCCCCATGTCCGCCTCCTAGCTTCGAGAGGAGGGATCCTTTCCCTGCGTGGTCGGGAAAGAATTCCCAGCGTTCCCGTCCGCAATTCCAAGAGGAGGCGCTCTCCACAGAAAAAGGCGAGAGGAACTCCAGGGTCGTGCCAACCATTCCAGAATCCCCCAGATGTCTCATTCCATTCCAGGGAAACCTGTTTTCCCTGCACTGCCTCGACTTTCAAGCCGAGGATCGACTCACACCACGGTGGCACGTGGGACAAGCCCTTGTGGGAAAGCCTCGTGGGAAAGCCTCGTGGGAAAGCCTTGAGGGAAATCCACAGATCCCTTGATCCACTCGACAGGAAGAATCAAACTGCTGCCTACAGCTCGGAGGAAAGCGCACAGTGCATGCCCCCACTCGAGACGAGTACTGACTCCCCTGGGGAGACACCAGAAGTACGCCCAAGATCCATGTCAGCACTGGAGAGGAATCCTCAGGTTCCGGCAGCGACTCCTCACAAAGGTCTTAGGCCCCGACATTGACAGGAGAGGAATCCGAGAGGCCCCCGAGCAACTCGCATGGGCAGAGACCTTTCCTGAGGCCACCAGAGCGGGTCCCTGAGGTCCCCGTCGCTAAGTCGAGAGCACCTGCCGCAACTCGAGAAAATCCAGGAGGTTTCTCCCCTCCAGGCGAGATGAGGCCCATTTCCGCTGAGGCGTCTCGAGGCTAATCACACCTAACCTCTGGAACTTTCCAAAGGGTCCTTCACACCCTTGCTGCAACTCAAGAAGTTCCCCACATACCGTCTCCACTCGAGAGGAAGCACCGAGAGTCCCGCCCACATCCAGAGGAGCACCCGTTTCCGCCTCCATAGCTCGAGAGGAGTGATCCTTTCCCCTGCGTGATCGGGAAAGATTTCCGGCAGTTCCCGTCGCATCCCAAGAGGAGGCGCTCTCCACAGGAAAGGCGAGAGGAAATTCCAGGGTCGTGACACCATTCCCAGAGTCCCCACAGATGTCTCCAGTGCCATTCAAGGGAAACCTGTTTTCCCCTACACTGCCTCGACTTTCAAGCCGAGGATCGACTCACACCACGGCACGTGGGACAGCCTGTGGGAAAGCTCGTGGGAAAGCCTCTTGGGAAAGCCTCGTGGGAAAGCCTCGAGGGAAAGCCACAGATCCCTTGATCCACGCGAAGGGAAGCGTGACACTGCTGCCTACAGCTCGGAGGAAAGCCCAAGTGCATGCCCCCACATCTGACGAGGACTGACTCCCCTGGGGAGACTCCTAGAAGTTACCCCTAGATCCATGTCAGCACTGGAGAGGAATCCTCAGATTCCGGCAACGGACTCCACACAAGGATCTTAGGCCCCGGCATCGACGGGAGAGGAATCCTAAGAGGCCCCCGAGCAACTCGCATGGGGACTGGCCTTCCCTGAGGCCACCAGAGCGGGTCCCTGATGGTCCCCGTCGCTAACGTGGAAAGCACCTTGCCGCAACTCGAGAAAATCCAGGAGGTTCTCCCCTCCAGGCGAGATGAGGCCCATTTCCGCATGAGGCGTCTCGAAGGCTAATCAAACCTAACCTCTGGAACTTCCAAAGGGTACTTCACACCCTTGCTGCAACTCAAGAAGTTCCCCGACATACCCGTCTTCACTCGAGAGGAAGCAACGAGAGTTCCCGCCCACATCCAGAGGAGCCCCGTTTCCGCCTCACTAGCTCGAGAGGAGGGATCCTTTCCCTGCGTGTCGGGAAAAGATTCCGGCTTCCGTCGCATCTCAAGAGAGGCGCTCTCCACAGGAAAGGCGAGAGGAACTCCAGGGTCGTGCCACCATTCCAGAGTCCCCAGATGTCTCAGTCCATTCCAGGGAAACCTGTTTTCCCTGCACTGCCTCGACTTTCAAGCCGAGGATCGACTCACACCACGGTGGCACGTGGGACAGCCTGTGGGAAAGCCTCTGGGAAAGCCTCTGGAAAGCCTCGAGGAAGCCACAGATCCCTTGATCCACGCAAGGGAAGCGTGACACTGCTGTACAGCTCGGAGGAAAGCGCACGTGCATGCCCCCATCGAGAGAGGACTGACTCCCTGGGGAGACTCCAGAAGTACCCCAAGATCCATGTCAGCACTGGAGAGGAATCCTCAGGTTCCGGCACTGACTCCACACAAGGTCTTAGGCCCGCATCGACGGGAGAGGAATCCGAGAGGCCCCCGAGCAACTCGCATGGGGACTGGCCTTTCCTGAGGCCACCAGAGCGGTTCCCTGAGGTCCCGTCGTAAGTGAGAGCACCTGCCGCAACTCGAGAAAATCCAGGAGGTTCTCCCTCCAGGCGAGATGAGGCCCATTTGCTGAGCGTCTCGAGCTAATCAACCTAACCTCTGGAACTTCCAAAGGGTCCTTCACACCTTCTGCAACTCAAGAAGTTCCCCGACATACCCCGTCTCACTCGAGAGGAAGCACGAGAGTCCCGCCCACATCCAGAGGAGCCCCGTTTCCGCCTCCTAGCTCGAGAGGAGATCTTTCCCTGGTCGTGTCGGGAAATTCCCGGCATTTCCGCGCATCTCAAGAGGAGGCGCTCTCCACAGGAAAGGCGAGAGGAAACTCCAGGGTCCACCATTCCAGAGTCCCAAGATGTCTCAAGTCCTTGCATGGAAACCTGTTTTCCCTGCACTGCCTCGACTTTCAAGCGAGATCGACTCACACCACGGTGGCACGTGGGACAGAGCCTTGTGGGAAAGCCTCGTGGGAAAGCCCAAGCCCTCGAGCAAGCCAAGACCCTTGAATGTCCCCGCGAAGGTAAGCGCGACACTGCTCGACAGCTTGGGAGGACGCAGTTCACGGGTGCATGCCCCGTCCCCTACGCGGCGAGGACGGATGACGTCCGCCCTGGGGAGACATCCAAGAAGAACCCGACGGGTGCAAGAAGTGCGATTGTCAGCATCTGTGAGTGACGGAAATCCTTCCGGTTCCGGCA
>NW_017217490.1:0-12498 GCF_001704415.2 Capra hircus | reverse complement strand
CAGGGTGACAATATGCAGCCTTGACATATTCCTTTTCCTATTTAGCACCAGTCTGTTGTTCCATGTCCAGTTCGAACTGTTTCTTCCTGACCTGCATACAGGTTTCTCAAGAGACAGGTCAGGTGGTCTGGTATTCCCATCTCTTTCAGAATTTTTCCCAGTTTATTGTGATCCACACAGTCAAAGGCTTTGGCATAGTCAATAAAGCAGAAATAGATGTGTTTTTTTTCTGGAACTCTCTTTGCTTTTTGAATGATCCAGTGGATGTTGTGCAGTTTGATCTCTGGTTTCTCTGCATTTTTTTAAATCCCTCTTGAACATTTGGAAGTTCACAGTTCATGTGAACTTGGAGAATTTTGAGCATTATTTTACTAGTGTGTGAGATGAGTGCAATTGTGCAGCAGCTTGAATATTCTTTGTCATTGCCTTTCTTTGGGATTGGAATGAAAACTGACCTAATGACTAGGTGTTTTGAAGAAAAAAAAATCATTTTTAACCCATTTTCTCTGAAGTGCAAGGCATATCATGGCCATCCCTGAATCATAAAGTCACCTTTTCTTTATGTAGTCATAGTTTCATGCCTAAATTATAGGCCAACTCGTGCTCAAATTGACTCTGATGTCAGGGGCCAGATCAACTAAAAAAAAGCTTGGATTGTCCCTCTGGAGGAAAGTGAGATCTTGGTCCCACGAGAAGAATCTGAAGGGTTAAGGGAACTTGCAAGAGTGGGGGAAAGCTTAGTCCATCCTACATGTACCAAAATCTTAAATAAGGCTTATTTACTTTACCGAAGTAAAAAAACAGATGATGAAAACAATTATAAATCAAATGAAAGGTAAAGAAACTCATAGTCTGTTATCAAAAATTGCATTCTAAGAAAACTTTGTTCTCTTAACCTAGAGAGGAGACTAAATTCCATCTGGTGCCAGCTTACCAGAAGACAAACAAACAAACAAACAAATTATCAGTAAGCTTAAAAAAAAGTATATTCCATATATCTTGAAGTAGCAGTATTTCTGCAAAGGCATCAGTGTGAAACCATAGAGGACATGGTTAAAACCTGATTAAATAGAAATTGACAATGTAATCTGGTCACTGCTGCGACTTGAAATGCTTTAATATGATAACTGGAATTATAACTGACAGCATTTGACCAGGACATATCAGATTTTCACGGATGTCACATAATTTCTAGGATATCTATATTAGGAACTGAAGGAATCTTTGAACCTAGGAAAGAAAACAACAGTCTCAAAGGCCCTTGCTGAATCATCTATCAGCAAGGAATGTCTTTGCAAGGATCGCAAAGTGAAGGGAAAAATACACCGACCTGCCTCTGCAACTTCGGTCCTCTGAGCAGATCTGGAGGTCTCCCTTTGTATAAGCTAACCTGTTCCTTCCAAATAGAGGTTTGCCAACACAAAACAAGTGGCCGCCTATTCTTCCCCGAAGGAGGCTCTCTTTCCCCACATCCTGCGAACTCCCTTTCCCAGCCTCCTGGAAAAGCGCTTCTTGCAGTTCCTTTCAGAAAATCCTATGGACGGAGAAGCCTGGTAGGCTGCAGTCCGTGGGGTCGCTGAGGGTCGGACACGACTGAGCGACTGCACTTTCATTTTCACTTTCATGCATTGGAGAAGGCAATGGCAACCCACTTACTGTCCTTGCCTGGAGAATCCCAGGACGGGGGAGCCTAGTGGGCTACCGTCTATGGCGTCGCACAGAGTCGAACACGACTGAAGCAACTTAGCAGCAGCAGCAGCAGCAGTTCCTTTCTTAGGGGCAGTTATCCCTGAGATTGGGACCTGGAAAGGCAGAGCCACCTCCACACACACGTCTTTTCTGTCCCCTTTCCTCTGGAGGAGAGCTTTAGTGAGCCTAGGTCTGTCAGGAAAATTCTTGGCTTTGACGGGATCACACCCGGTGTGTGAACCTGCATACCCGACCTAGGGGCCACAGGGCACCTGTTTTGCTCAAGCGGGTCCTGGAGGGGTGCAGCATAGCAAGAGCTTAAAAATCCATCCAATTTGTCTTTTTTTACCTCGGAGAGAACGAGTTTGCTCCACCTCCACCCTTTGGCAGTGTGGAGGGAAGAGGGCACCACCCTCTCCCAAAGGGACATAGGGCCTACCAGGAGAGAAAGGCCCCTTGAGGAGCTGAGCCCAGGTAGGCAGCCAGTGATGTCAAGCACACTCCCGCTGCTTGCTTCTTCATGGGCACTCCCACGATCTGCTAGGAATGTCTTTGCAAGGATCTCAAAGGGAAGGGGAGATACATGGCCCTGTCTCTGGAACTTCAGTCCTCTGAGCAGATCTGGAGGTCTTGAGTTGTATAAGCAAACCTGTTCCTTCCAAATAGAGGCTTGCAAACACACCCCCGGTGGTTGCCTCTTCTTCCCCGAAGAAGTCTTTCTTTCCCCACATGCTGCGAACTCCCTGTCCCAACCTCCAAGAATAGCGCTTCTTGCCATTCCTTTCTTAGAGGCAGTTATCCCTGAGCTTGGGGCCGTAGGGAGTAGCCCCACACTCACAGGGAAAGGCAAAGACTCCTCCATACATCTCCTCTATCCCCTTTGCTCTGGAGGAGAGCTCTAGTGAGCCTAGGTCTTTCAGGAAAATTCTTGGCTTGGACAGGATCTCACCCTGTTTGTGAACCTGCATACCCAACCACGGGCCACAGAGCACCTGTTTCAGTAAAGTGGGCCCTGAAAGGGTGCAGCCTAGCAAGAGCTTGAAAATCCATTCAATTGCTGTTTTTGTACCTCTGACAGAGCGAGCTTGGCTCCACCCTTTGGCAGTGAGGAGAAAAGAGGCATGACACCCTCCCCAAGGGGACATGGGGCCTACTTCGAGAGGAAAGGCCCCTTGTGGAGTTGAGGCCAGGAAGGCACACAGTCGTGTCAAACACACTCCCACTGCTTGCTTCTTCATGGGCACTCCCGCTATCAGCTAGGAATGTCTTTGCAATGATCACAAAGGGAAGGGGAGATACAATGGATGATCTGAGCCCTTGGGTCCGTTCGGCCTTCAAGGTCAAGGTCAAAAAGGTTCAAGTTCAAGTTTCAAAAAGTTCAAGTTCAAGGTCAAGTTCATCAAGTTCAACAAGTTCAAGTCAAGTCAAGTTCAAGTTCAAGTTCAAGTTCAAGGTTCAAGGTTCAAGGTCAAGTTCAAGTTCAAGTTCAAAGTTCAGGTTAAAGTTCAAGTCAAGGTCAAGGTCAAATTCAAATTCAAGGGTCAAGTTCAAGTCAAGGTCAAAGTTCAAGTTCAAGTTCAAGTCAAGTTCAAGTTCAAGTTCACGGTCAAGTTCAACTTCAAGGTCAAGTTCACATTCAAGTTCAATCAAGGTAAAGGTCAAGTTCAAGTTCAAGGTCAAGTCAAGTCAAGGTCAAGGTCAAGTTCAAGTTCAAGTCAAGGGCAAGGCAAGCAAGGCCTAGCCCAGGCCAAGGCAAGGGCAAGGGCAACGCCAAGGGCAAGGCCAAGGCCCAGGCCAAGGCAAAGGCCTAGGCCACCAAAGCGAAGCCCAAACCCCGTAACGCCTGACAGAAGGCAGAAGCCACTAGGCCCCTGTGCAGAGGAAGCCACTGAAGGCAGCAAGGCCACAGAGATCCCAGACTCCCATTCCCACAGGAAGATGTGAGGATAAAGGGCTTCATCCCAGCACAGCACCCGCTCCACCAACCCCCAAACCCGGCCCCCTCCTCCCGCAGCACGCCCCCTGAAACAACACTGTCTTCCAGAAAAGAGAAGGAGAAGCCATGTGTGTGCCAAAGGAGCAAGATGAACGAACGATACCACGCCCTCCGACCTTGGGCACACCTGACGCCTCGGAACGCCGGGCCGGCCGAAGGGTCCCCGACATTCTCGGGTGGAGGGGGGGTCGACACGTTGGCCGACAGCCCTTGCCCGGGCCACCCGCAAATCCCCTGAGACGTGATCCGACCCCAGGGACCGAGGGCAAATGTACCGCTTGAGGTGCTGGAGGAGCTGGACGAAGCCATGTTGGGAGAGGCACACGGGCACGCTGCAGACTGCTGGCCGAGTGGGCGGGGACCCAGCAGCTCAGGGCTCTGGAGAGCAGGAGACGGCTCCGCCCCATTGACGTCAATAGGGTTTGGGTGGGTAGATGGAGGGTGCCGCCCCTGGCCTCTTTCCAAGCAGAGACCCTGGACGGAGTCCCGTGGAGCGAGTGGGCTTTTCCCGGCACAACTGTGCCCCGGACCGCCAAGATCCCCGGGGGTGGGCGGGCAGTTCGGGGGCTTTGGTTTGTGGCCCTCCTCGCAGGGGGGGTGGGATCAACCCCGGTGGATCAATCAGGGGCCCTCAGCAGTGCCAAGGAGCTCACCGCCCAGGAAACGCCCCTAGGTCCCTTTGAATTGGCCACCAACGCCCCCTTCCCCAGCCTGCCTTGCTCTGGGTTTCCCGCCTTTTCACATTCCACAGGTCCCTGGGCCTCGACTGTCCCCCGCTGTCTCCTCCGAGGCATTCCGGGACACCGGACGCTCTCTCCAGTGCCTCCACCTAGATCCCTCGCTGTCCTCGCCTCCGTTTCCCCCCTGCCCCCTCCCCAACTCCTCCGTGGGCTCTTGGCGTCATTTCCCTACAGCAGTCCCAGAGCGCCACCCCCGAGGGCTTTGAGTTGCCTGGAGCCCAAGGCTCCGGCCAGAGCCCTGAGGGGCCAGCGTCTGGACTGGCAGCTAATGCCATTTGGGGCTTTTCTCACGTGGAGCCTAAGGCCCGCACTTCCGCGGGGAACCCCAGCGTTAGTGCCCTGGAGATACCCGCCCAAGGGACAGTGTACCTCCTACTGTTACCTGTTTTCCCTGCACTGGTTCGACTTTCACGCTGAGGATCGACTCACACCATGGTGGCACGTGGAAAAGCCCTGTGGAAAGCCTCATGGGAAAGACTCGAGGGAAAGCCACAGATCCCTTGATCCACTCGACGGGAAGCGTGCCACTTCTGCTACAGCTCGGGAGGAAAGCGCACGTGCATGTCCCCACTCGAGACGAGGACTGACTCCCCTGGGGAGACTCTAGAAGTAGCCCAAGATCCATGTCAGCACTGGAGAGGAAACCTCAGTTTCCGGCACCGACTCCACACAAGGTCTTAGGCCCCGGCATCGACGGGAGAGGAATCCCGAGAGGACCCCGAGCTACTCGCATGGGACTGGCCTTTCCTGAGGCCACCAGAGGGGGACCCTGACGTCCCCGTCGTAAGTCGAGAGCACCTGCCGCAACTTGAGAAAATCCAGGAGGTTCTCCCCTCCAGGCGAGATGAGGCCCATTTCCGCTGACCCGTATCGAGGCTAATCACACCTAAACTCTGGAACTTCCAAAAGGTCCTTCACACCCTTGTTGCAACTCAAGAAGTTCCCCGACATACCCGTCTCCACTCGAGAGGAAGCATGAGAGTCCGCCCACATCCAGAGGAGGCCCGTTTCCCCCTCCTAGCTCGAGAGGAGGGATCCTTTCCCTGCGTGGTCAGTAAAGAATTCCCGGCGTTCCCCTAGCATCTCAAGAGGAGGCGCACTTCACAGGAAAGGCGAGAGGAACTCCAGGGTCGTGCCACCATTCCCAGAGTCCCCCAGATGTCACAGTCCATTCCAGGGAAACCTGTTTTCCCTGCACTGCCTCGACTTTCAAGCCGAGGATCGACTCACACCACGGCACGTGGACAGCCCTGTGAAAGCCTCGTGGGAAAGCCTCGTGGGAAAGCCTCGAGGGAAAGCCACAGATCCCTTGATCCACTCGACGGGAAGCGTGCCACTGGCTACAGCTCGGGAGGAAAGCGCACGTGCATGCCCCCACTCGAGACGAGGACTGACTCCCCTGGGAGACTCCAGATGTACCCCAAGATCCATGTCAGCACTGGAGAGGAAACCTCAGGTTCCGGCACCGACTCCACACAAGGTCTTAGGCCCGGCATCGACGGGAGAGGAATCCCGAGAGGCCCCGAGGAACTCGCATGGGGACTGGCCTTTCCTGAGGCCACCAGAGCGGGTTGTCTTGAGTTGTATAAGCAAACCTGTTCCTTCCAAATAGAGGCTTGCAAACACACCCGCGGTGGTTGCCTCTTCTTCCCCGAAGAAGTCTTTCTTTCCCCACATGCTGCGAACTCCCTGTCCCAACCTCCAAGAATAGCGCTTCTTGCCATTCCTTTCTTAGAGGCAGTTATCCCTGAGCTTGGGGCCGTAGGGAGTAGCCCCACACTCACAGGGAAAGGCAAAGACTCCTCCATACATCCCCTCTATCCCCTTTGCTCTGGAGGAGAGCTCTAGTGAGCCTAGGTCTTTCAGGAAAATTCTTGGCTTGCGACAGGATCTCACCCTGTTTGTGAACCTGCATACCCAACCACGGGCCACAGAGCACCTGTTTCAGTAAAGTGGGCCCTGAAAGTGTGCAGCCTAGCAAGAGGCTTGAAAATCCATTCATTTGCTGTTTTTGTACCTCTGACAGAGCGAGCTTTGCTCCACCCTTTGGCAGTGAGGAGAAAAGAGGCATGACACCCTCCCCAAGGGACATGGGGCCTACTTCGAGAGGAAAGGCCCCTTGTGAGTTGAGGCCAGGAAGGCGCACAGTCGTGTCAAACACACTCCCACTGCTGGCTTCTTCATGGGCTATCAGCTAGGAATGTCTTTGCAATGATCACAAAGGGAAGGGGAGATACAGGGCCCTACCTCCAGGACCTCCGGTGCTCTGAGCAAATCTGGAGGTCTACCGTTGTTGGTCCAAGGTCAAGGTCAAGTTCAAGTTCAAGTCAAGTTCAAGTTCAAGGTCAGGGTCAAGTTCAAGTTCAAGTGAAGGTCAAGTTCAAGGTGCAAGGTCAAGTTCAAGGTCAAAGTTCAAGGTCCCAAGGTCAAGTTCAAGGTCAAGTTCAAGGGCAAGGGCAAGGGCAAGGTAAGGCCAAGTCCAAGGGCAAGGGCAAGGGCAACGCCAAGGGCAAGGCCAAGGCCCAGGCCAAGGCAAAGGCCAACGCCCCCAAAGCGAAGCCCAAACCCGGTAACGCCTGACAGAAGGCAGAAGCCACTAGGCCCCTGTGCAGAGGAAGCCACTGAAGGCAGCAAGGCCACAGAGCTCCCCGACTCCCATTCCCACAGGAAGATGTGAGGATAAAGGGCCTCATCCCAAAACAGCACCCGCTCCAACCACCTCCCAACCCCGGCCCATCGCCCCCTCAGCGCGCCCCCTGAAACAACACTGTCTTCCCAGAAAAGAGAACGGAGAAGCCATGTGTGTGCCAAAGGAGCAAGATGAACGAACGATGCCACGCCCTCCGACTTTGGGCACACCTGACGCCTAGGAACCCCGGGCCTGGGAGATGGGTCCCCACCGTACTCGGACGGGGGGGGGGTCGACACGTTGGCCGAGAGCCTTTGCCCGGGCCACCCGCAAATCCCCTGAGACGTGATCCGACCCCAGGGACCGAGGGCAAACGTACCGCTTGAGGTGCTGGAGGAGCCGGACAAAGCCATGGTGGGAGAGGCACACGGGCACGCTGCAGACTGCTGGCCGAGTGGGCGGGGACCAAGCAGCTCAGGACTCTGGAGAGCGGGAGGCGGCTCCGCCCCCATTGACGTCAATAGGGTTTGGGTGGGTAGATGGAGGGTGCCGCCCCTGGCCTCTTTCCAAGCAGAGACCCTGGACGGAGTCCCGTGGAGCGAGTGGGCTTTTCCCGGGCATGGCTGTGGCCCGGACTGCCAAGATCCTCGTCGGGGTGGGCGGGCACTTCGGGGGCTTTGGTTTGTGGCCCTGCCTCGCCGAGGGGGTGGGATCAACCCCAGGGTGGATCAATCAGGGGCCCTCAGCAGTGCCAAGGGAGCTCACCACCTAGGAAACGCCCCTAGGTCCCTTTGAACTGGCCGCCCACGCCCCCTTCCCCAGCCTGCCTTGCTCTGGGGTTTCCCCGCCTTTTCACATTTCCACAAGTCCCTGGGCCTTGACTGTTCCCCGCTGGGTCATCCAAGGCATTCCAGGACACCGGACGCTCTCTCCAGCGCCTCCACCTAGATCCCTCGCTGTCCTCGCCTCCGTTTCCCCCCTGCCCCCTCCCCAACTCCTCCGTGGGCTCTTGGCATCCTTTCCCTACAGCAGTCCCAGAGCGCCACCCCCGAGGGCTGTGAGTTGCCTGGAGCCCAAGGCTCCGGCCAGAGACCTGAGGGGCCAGCCTCTGGACTGACAGCTAATGCCATTTGGGGCTTTTCTCATGTGGAGCCTGAGGCCCGCAACTCCACTGGCAACCCTCCAGCGCGAGTGCCCTGGAGAAACCCGCCCAAGGGGACAGTGTACCCCCTACTGTGGGGAAGGAGGTTCCTGTTTTCTCTGCACTGGCTTCGACTTTAACGCCGGAGGATCGACTCACACAATGGTGGCACGTGGAATAGCACTGTGGAAAGCCCCACGGGAAAGACTCGAGGGAAACCACAGATCCCTTGATCCACGAGACGGGAAGCCGTGACACTGCTGCTATAGCTCGGGAGGAAAGCGCACGTGCATGCCCCTACTCGAGACGAGGACTGACGCCCCTTGGGAGACTCCAGAATTACGCCAAGATCCATGTCAGTACTGGAGAGGAATCCTCAGGTTCCGGCCGCGACTCCACACAAGGTCTTTGGCCCCGGCATCGAAGGGAGAGGAATCCCTGAGAGGCCCTGTAGCAACTCGCATGGGACTGGCCTTTCCTGAGGTCACCAGAGCGGGTCCCTGAGGTCTCCAGTTGTAACTCGAGAGCACCTGCCGCAACTCGAGAAAATCCAAGAGGTTCTCCCCTCCAGGCGAGATGAGGCCCATTTCCGCTCAGGCGTCTCGAGGCTAAGAACAACTAACCTCTGGAATGTCGAAAGTGTCCTTCACAACCTAGTTGCAAGTCAAGAAGTTCTCCGACATACCCGTCTCCACTCGAGAGGAAGCACGAGGGTCCCGCCCACTTCCAGAGGAGCCCCGTTTCCACCTCGCAGCTGGACATGAGGGATCCTTTCCCTGCTTGTTCGGGAAAGAATTTCCGGCATTCCCATCGCATCTCAAGAGGAGGCACTCTCCACAGGAAATGCGAGAGGAATTCCAGGGTCGTGTCACCATTCAAGAGGCCCCTCAGATGCCTCATTTCATTCCAGAGGAACCTGTTTTCCCTGCAATGCCTCGGCTTTGACGCCGAGGATCGACTCCCACCACGGTGGCACTTGGGACAGCCCTGTGGGAAAGCATCGTGGGAAAGCCTCGTGGGAAAGCCTGGAGGGAAATCCACAGATCCCTTGATCCACGCGAAGGGAAGCATGACACTGCTGCTACAGCTCGGAAGGAAAGTGCAGGTGCATGAGCCCACTCGAGACGAGGACTGTCTCCCCTGTGGAGACTGCAGAAGTACCTCAAGATCCATGTCAGCACTGCAGAGGCATCCTCAGGCTCCGGCCCCGACTCCACACAAGGTGTTAGGCCCCAGCATCGACGGGAGAGAAATCCGGAGTGTCCCCCTAGCAACTCGCATGGGGACTGGCCTTTCCTGATGACACCATACGGGTCCCGGAGGGCCCCGTCATAAGTCGAGAGCACCTGCCGCAACTCGAGAAAATCCAGGAGGTTCTCCCCTCCAGTCGAAATGAGGCCCATTTCCGCTGAGGCGTCTCGAGGCTATTCACATCTAACCTCTGGAAATTCCAAAGAGTCCTTCACACCCTTGCTGCAACTCAAGAAGTTCCCCAACATACCCGTCTCCACTCCAGAGGAAGCATGAGGGTCCCGCCGACATCCAGAGGAGCCCCGTTTCTGCCTTGTAGCTCGAGATGAGGGATCCTTTCCCTGCGTGGTCCGGAAAGAATTCCCAGCGTTCCTGTCCATTCTCAAGAGAAGACCCTTTCCACAGGAAAGGCGAGAGGAACTCCAGGGTCGTGCCACCATTCCCAGAGTCCCCCAGATGTCTCAGTCCTTTCCAGAGGAACCTGTTTTCCCTGCACTGCCTCGACTTTCACGCCGAGGATCGATTCACTCCACAGTGGCATGTGGACAGCCCTGTGGGAGCCTCAGCCCTGTGGGAAAGCCTCGAGGGAAAGCCTCGTGGGAAAGCCTTGAGGGAAAGCCACAGATCCCTTGATCCATGCGACGGAAGCGTGACTCTGCTACTACAGCTCGGAGGAAAGCGCTCGTGCATTCCCTGACTCGAGCCGAGGACTAACTCCCCCGTGGAGACTCCAGAAGTACCCTCAGATAAATGTCAGCACTGGAGAGGAATCCTCAGGTTCTGGCACTGACTCGACACAAGGTCTTAGGCCCCGGCATCAACGGGAGAGGAATCCCAAGAGGCCCCCTAGCAGCTCGCATGGGGACTGGCCTTTCCTTAGGCCACCAGATCGGGTCCCTGAGGTCCCCGTCGTAAGTAGAGAGCACCTGCCGCAACTCAAGAAAATCCAGGAGGTTTTCCCCTCCAGGCGAGATGAGGCCCGTTTCCATTGAAGGCATATCGAGGCTAATCACAGCGAAATTCTGGAACGTCCAAAGGGTCCTTCACACCCTTGCTGCAACTCAAGATGTTCCCCGACATACCCGTTCCCACCCGAGAGGAAACACGAGGATTGTGCCCACATAGAGAGGAGCCCCATTTCCCCTCGTACCTCGAGATGAGGCATCCTTTCCCCGCCTCCTCGGGAAAGATTTCCTGGCGTTCCCGATGCATCTCAAGAGGAGGCGCTCTCCACAGGAAAGGCGAGAGGAACTCCAGTGTCGTGCCATCATTCCAAGAGTCCCCCAGATGTCTCAGTCCATTTCAGAGGAACCTGTTTCCCTGCACTGCCTCGACTTTCACGCCGAGGATCGACTCACACCACGGTGGCACGTGGGACAGCCCTGTGGGAATGCCTCCTGGGAAAGCCACGTGGGAAAGCCTGGAGGGAGAACCACAGATCCCTTCATACACTCGACGGTGCCGGCGTCCAGCCCCGGTGGATCCAGGGAATTCTAAGGGTGGACGGTGTTGGCATGGTAAGACTTCTTTATTTATTAATATAAGATTAGATTAAGAAACTGTAGTGTAGTAGGAAGATTAAGTGGAGAAGAGGGCTGAATAGCTTGGTGTACGGGGAAGGCCAATAAAATTCCAGACAAGGAATTTGCACCATCTACTTTGGGACACGGCGCCCGCTCTAGTATCTAAGGGTGCCTCGCCTTAAGCTTCCTTTCGTGCGGGTCTTAACAGCCAGGGCAAGTAAGTAACCTGGCGAGCCTCCGCCCCAGGTGGAGATTCAGCCTGAAGTTAAAGAGCAGAGAGAGGGAAGGGAGAGAAGAAAAGAGAGAGAAAATCACGGGGGGAGCCAGAGTCCCAAGAAACCAGGCCGAGAGACTAGTTCGAGAAGCTGGCCCGAGAAACTGGCCCCCCTCCTTTATTGTTCAGAAGGCCTTTGATACACAGAGATCAATGGTAACACAAAATTATGTAGCGTTCGCAACCCAGATTCTTTCTGTATATCATTTTGTATACAAAAGGTCTCAGGTGATTTACATTATCTTCTGGCCAAGAGGCTTGTTAACACTTTTTGGCTCTCTTCCTTAATGAATGTTAATTTTGTTTCCCCTGAAGTGTTTTTTTTTTTTTAGTCTGCATCTCCTTAAAGCATTAAAGTTACATCTCTATAGAACAAACGTGCCGTGGGATATAACAAAGAAGGTACTTAACTCAAAGATCTAATGTTGCTAATACCAGGTCTACTACTTGTTTTTCTATACGCCAACTATATCTAAAAATAAAGGATATGAAAATTTGGCAGCAAGCATTGACTCAACAAATGAAACTTTTCATCAGTCCTATTCTAAAGATTTAGACTCTTCAGAAGCCCCTACATTCCTAGGATGTTTTAAGCTTCCTTTGCCTCCTGCGGTCAGCAGGCCTCAAACAATCACATGCGCAGCTGTATGAGTCCTGCAGGCAGGCTAGAAAGCCATCAGAGGGGTTTTTAGATTGAAACACTCTTTCAAATGCAGAAGACTGAAGCCCTGAATTGACTTTTTCCAGAAAATGTCAAAAGAGTGGAAAAGCAGAGCACAAAAGCCGGCAGATTTTTGTTGGGGTACATGCTTAGGAATTTCCAGAGGGGTCCCTGAAGTCTGAGCACGCCTTGTGTATGTCAGCTTCCTTCCTCATGACCTTGTCATGGGCGGGCTTCCTCACACTGGCTCCCGGCATCTCACCCTTTTCCTTTAATTATTAATTAATTAATTAATTTTTAAAATCAGGTGCAGTTCGATCGCGAGATTCCAAATGTTCTGCTGAAGAATCTAGACAATACAGGGAAGAATGATTACGAGGAGCAAGATTATAAACAGTTGACAGAATAGTCTTTCCAGAAATGAAGTTAGAGAAAGTGTGGAGAAAGTCATTGGCTTCTCCTGCGGTGGTAAAATCTAATCGGGAGTGTTCCAAGGTCTGAATCTGATTATGAAGTTTCCCTAAGTCTAAACTAATATCTCTGTGACTTTCCAAAACACCTAAAACTTGATTTTTTAACATATTGGGCATTACA
>NW_017217489.1:0-12498 GCF_001704415.2 Capra hircus | reverse complement strand
CGCGACGGAACTTTCAGATTCTGTCGCAGTGAGCTGAATATGGGAACTATTAGGTGTAGTCCGCTGGAATCTCCCAGGGGAGCAAGTCCTCAGAAACTCCAACAGTGGGGCATGCCCGTTTGTTTTGCATTGTCCTCCCGAGTCCAGAGGACCGCAGATGTCAACGCTGATTACCCGTCGAGATGATCCAAGGATCAGTGGCTTGTCCCCGAGGCTTGCCCATAGGTCTTTCTCACGAGGCTTTCCCACAGGGCTGTCCCACGTGCCACCATGGTGTCAGTCGATCCTCGGCTTGAAAGTCGAGGCAGTGCACGGAAAACAGGTTTCCCTGGAATGGACTGAGACATCTGGGGGACTCTGGGAATGGTGGCACGACCCTGGAGTTCCTCTCGCCTTTTCCTGTGGAGAGCGCCTCCTCTTGAGATGCGACAGGAACGCCGGGAATTCTTTCCCGACCACCGCAGGGAAAGGATCCCTCCTACGAGCTATGAGGCGGAAACGGGGCTCCTCTGGATGTGGGCGAGACTCTCATGCTTCCTCTCGAGTGGAGTCGGGTAGGTCGGGGAACTTATTGAGTTGCACCAAGGGTGTGAAGTACCCTTTGAAAGTTCCAGAGTTTACGTGTGATTAGCATCGAGACGCCTCAGCGGAAATGGGCCTCATCTCGCCTGGAGGGGAGAACCTCCTGGATTTTCTCGAGGTGCAGCAGGTGCTCTCGACATACCACGGGGACCAAAGGGACCCGCTCTGGTGGCCTCACGAAAAGGCCAGTCCCCATGCGAGTTGCTCAGGGGCCACGCGGGATTCCTCTCCCGCCAATGCCGGCGACTACGACCTTGTGTGGAGTCTGTGCCCGAACCTGAGGATTCCTCTCCAGTGCTGACATGGATCTTGGGGTACTTCTAGAGTCTCCCCAGGGAGGCAGTCCTCGTCTCGAGTGGGGGCATGCACCTGCAGCTTTCCTTCCGAGGTGCAGCAGCAATGTCATGCTTCCCTTCGCGTGGATCAAGTGGTCAGTGGCTTTCCCTCGAGGCTTTCCCACGAGGCTTTCCCACGAGGCTTTCCCACAGGGCTGTCCCACATGCCACCGTGGTGTGAGTCAATTCTCGGCTTGAAAGTCGAGGCACTGCAGGGAAAACAGATTTCGCTGGAATGGACTGAGACATCTGGGGCACTCTGGGAATGGTGCCACGACCCTGGAGTTCCTCTTACTGCGGAGAGCGCCTTCTCTTGAGATGCGAGGGGAACCCGGGAATTCTTTCCCGACCACGCAGGGAAAGGATCCCTCCTCTCGAGCTATGAGGGGGAAACGGGGCTCCTCTGGATGTGGGCGGGACTCTTGTGCTTCCTCTCGAGTGGAGACGGGATATGTCGGGGAACTTCTTCAGTTGGAGCAAGGGTGTTAAGGACCCTTTGAAGGTTACAGAGGTTAGGTGTGATTAGCCTCAGGACGCCTCAGGGGAAATGGGCCTCATCTCGCCTGGAGGGGAGATCCTCCTGGATTTTCTCGAGTTGCGGCAGGTGCTCTCGACTTATGACGGGGACCTCAGGACCCGCTCTGGTGGCCTCAGGAATGTCCAGTGCCCATGCGAGGTGCTCGGGGCCTCTCGGTATTCCTCTCCCGTTGATGCTGGGCCTAAGACCTTGTGTGGAGTCAGTGCCGGAACCTGAGGTTTCCACTCCAGTGTTGACATGGATCTTAGGGTACTTCTGAAGTCTCCCCAGGGGAGTCAGTCCTCGTCTCGAGTGGGGGCATGCACTTGTGCTTTCCTCCCGAACTGTAGCAGCAGTGTCATGCTTCCCGTCGAGTGGATCAATGGATCAGTGCCTTTCCCTCGATGCTTTCCCACGAGGCTTTCCCAACAGGGCTGTGCCACGTGCCACCGTGGTGTGAGTTGATCCTCGGCTTGAAACTGGGAGGCAGTGCAGGGAAAACAGGTTTCCCTGGAATGGACTGAGACATCTGGAGGACTCTGGAATGGTGGCACGACCCGGGAGTTCCTCTCACCTTTCCCTGTGGGAGAGCGCCTCCTCTTTAGATGCGACGGGAATGCCAGGAATTCTTTCCCGACCACGCAGGGAAAGGATCCCTCCTCTCGAGCTATGAGGCGGAACGGGGCTCCTCTGGATGTGGGCGGGACTCTCGTGCTTCCTCTCGAGTGGAGACGGATATGTCGGGGAACTTCTTGAGTTGCAGCAAGGGTGTGAAGGACTCTTTGGAAGTTCCAGAGCTTAGGTGTGATTAGCCTTGAGACACCTCAGAGGAAATGGGTCTCAACTCGCCTGGAGGGGAGAACCTCCTGATTTTCTCGAGTTGCGGGCAGGTGCTCTCGACTTACTATGGGGACCTTAGGGACCCGCTCTGGTGGCCTCAGGAAATGCCAGTCCCCATGCGAGTTACTCGGGGGCCACCTGGGATTCCTCTACCGTCGATGCCGGGGCCCTAAGACCTTTTGTGGATTCGGTGCCGGAAACTGAGGATTCCTCTCCAGTGCTGACATGTATCCTGGGGTACTTCTGGAGTCTCCTCAGGGGAGTCCAGTCCTCGTCTCAAGTGGGGGCATGCACGTACGCTTTCCTCCCGAGCTGTAGCAGCAGTGTCCCGCATCCCTTCGCGTGGATCAAGGGATCAGTGGCTTTCCCTCGAGGCTTTCCCACTAGGCTTTCCCACGAGGCTTTCCCACATGGCTGTCCCACGTGCCACCATGGTGTTAGTCAATCCTCGGCTTGAAAGTGGAGGCAGTGCAGGGAAAACAGTTTTCCCTGGAGTGGACGAGACTATCTGGGGGACTCTGCGAATGGTGGCACGTCCCTGGAGTTCCTCTCGCCTTTCTGGTGGAGAGCGCCTCCTCTTGAGATTCGACCGGGACTGCCGGGAATTCTTTCCCCACCACGCAGGGAAACGATTCCCTCCTACGAGCTAGGAGGCGGAAACGGGGCTCCTCTGGATCTGGGCGGGACTCCTCGTGCTTCCTCTCGAGTGGAGTCGGGTATGTCGGGGAACTTGTTGAGTTGCAGCAAGGGTGTGAAGTATCCTTTGAAAGTTCCAGAGGTTAGGTATGATTAGCATCCAGACGCCTCAGCGGAAATTGGCCTCATCTCGCTTGGAGGGGAGAACCTCCCTGGATTTTCTCGAGGTGCGGCAGGTGCTCTCGACTTACCACGGGGACCTAAGGGACCCGCTCTGGTGGCCTCACGAAATGCCAGTCACCATTCGAGTTGCTCAGGGGCCTCTCGGGATTTCTCTCCCGTCAATGCCGGCGACTACGACCTTGTGTAAAGTCGGTGCCAGAACCTGAGGATTCCTCTCCATGTGCTGACATGGATCTTGGGGTACTTCTGGAGTCTCCCCAGGGGAGTCAGTCCTCGTCTCGAGTGGGGCATGCACCTGTGCTTTCCTTCCGAGCAGTAGCAGCAGTGTCATGCTTCCCTTCGCGAGGATCAAAGGGATCAGTGGCCTTCCCTCGAGGCTTTCCCACGAGGCTTTCCCAGGAGGCTTTCGCACAGGGCTGTCCCACGTGCCACCGTGGTGTGAGTCGATACTCGGCTTGAAAGTCGAGGCAGTGAATGGACTGAGACATCTTGGGCACTCTGGAATGGTGGCACAAACCTGGATTTCCTCTCGCCTTTCCTGTGCAGAGCGCCTCCTCTTGAGATGCGACGGGAACACCGGGAAATTCTTTCCCGACCACGCAGAAAAAGGATCCCTCCTCCCGAACTATGAGGCAGAAACAGGGCTCCTCTGGATGTGGGCGGGACTCTCGTGCTTCCTCTCGAGTGGAGACGAGTATGTCGGGGAACTTCTTGAGGTGCAGCAGGGGTGGGAAGGACCCTTTGGAAGTTCCAGAGGTTAGGTGTGATTAGCCTCGAGACGCCTCAGCGGAAATGGCCTCATCTCGCCTGGAGGGGAGAACCTCCTGGATTTTCTCGAGTTGCGGCAGGTGCTATCGACTTACGAAGGGGACCTCAGGGACCCGCTCTGGTGGCCTCAGGAAAGGCCAGTCCCCATGCGAGTTGCTCGGGGGCCTCTCGGGATACCTCTCCCGTCGATGCCGGGTCCTAAGACCTTGTGTGGAGTCTGTACAGGAACCTGAGGATTCCTCTCCAGTGCTAACATGGATCTTGGAGTACTTCTGGAGTCTCCCCAGGGGAGTCAGCCCTCGTCTCGAGTGGGGGCATGCACGTGCGCTTTCCTCCCGAGCTGTAGCAGCAGTGTCACGCTTCCCTTCGCGTGGATCAAGGGATCTGTGGCTTTCCCTCGAGGCTTTCCCACGAGGCTCTCCCACGAGGCTTTCCCACAGGGCTATCCCACGTGCCACCGTGGAGTGTGTCGATCCTCGGCGTGAAAGTCGAGGCAGTGCAGTTAATACAGGTTTCCCTGGAATGGACTGAGACATCTGGGGGACTCTTGGAATGTTGGCCCGACCGTGGAGTTCCTCTCGCCTTTCCTGTAGAGAGCGTCTCATCTTGAGATGCGCTGGGAACGCTGGAAATTCTTTACAGACCAAGCAGGGAAACGATCCGTCATCTCGAGCTAAGTGGTGGAAACGGGGCTCCTTTGGATGTGGGCGGGACCCTCGTGCTTCCTCTCGGGTGGAGACGGGTATGTCGGGGAAATTTTTGAGTTGCAACAAGGATGTGAAGGACCCTTTGGAAGTTCAGAGTTTAGGTGTGATTAGCCTCAAGACGCCTCAGTGGGAATGGGCCTCATCTCTCCTGGAGGGGAGGACCTCCTTGATTTTCTCGAGACGCGGCAGTTGTTCTCGACCTACGACCGGACCTCAGGGACCCGCTCTGGTGCCTTCAGGAAAGGCCAGACACCGTGCGAGTTGCTAGGGGCCTCTCGGGTTTACTCTCCCGTCGATGCCGGGGCCTAAAACCTTGTGTGGAGTCCGGGCCTGAACCTGAGGATTCTTCTCCAGTGCTGACATGGATCCTGGGGTACTTCTGGAGTCTCCCCAAGGGAATCAGTCCTCTTCTTTAGTGGGGGCTATTCACGTGTGCTTTCCTCCCGAGCTGTAACAGCAGTGTCATGCTTCCCGTCCCGTGGATCAAGGGATCTGTGGCTTTTCTCGAGGCTTTCCCACGAGGCTTTCCCAAGATGCTTTCCCACAGGGCTGTTCCTCGTGCCATTGTGGTGGGAGTAGATCCTCTGCGTCAAACTCGAGGCAGTGTAGGGAAAACAAATTCGTGGGAAAGCCTCGAGGGAAAGCCACAGATAACGTGATTCACGTGACAGGAAGCATGACACTGCTGCTACAGCTCGGGAGGAAAGCGATTGTGCATGCCCCATCTCGAGCCGAGGACTGACTCCCCTGTGGAGACTCCAGTAGAACCCGAAGTTCCTTGTCAGCACTGGAGAGGAATCCTCAGGTTCAGGCCCGGACTCCACACAAGGTCTTAGACCCCGGCATCGACGGGAGAGGAATCCCGAGAGGCCCCCTAGCAACTCCCATGGGGACTGGACTTTCCTGAGGCCACGAGAGCGGGTCCCTGAGGTCCCCGTCGTAAGTTGAGAGCACCTGCCACAACTCGAGAAAATTCAGGAGGTTCTGCCCTCCAGGCGAGATGAGGCCCATTTCCGCTGAGGCGTCTCGAGGCTAATCACACTTAAGCTCTGGAACTTCCAAAGGGTCCTTCACACCCTAGCTGAAACACAAGAAGTTCCCCGACATACCCGTCTCCACTCGAGAGGAAGCACGAGGGTCATCAAACATCCAGAGGAGCTCCGTTTCCGCATGGAGCTCGAGATGACGGATACTTTCCCTACTTGTTCGGGAAAGAATTCCCGGTGTTCCCGACGAATCTCAAGAGGAGGCGCTCTCTACAGAAAGGTGAGAGGAACTCCAGGGTCGTGCCACCATTCCTAGAGTCCCCCAGATGTCTCAGTCCATTCTAGAGGAAACTGTTTTCCCTGTACTGCCTTGACTTTCAAGCCGAGGATCGACTCACACCACGGTTTCACGAGGTACAGCCCTGTGGGAAAGTCTCGAGGGAAAGCCACCGATCCCTT
The DNA here is from genome assembly GCF_001704415.2 of Capra hircus. Taxonomy (NCBI): domain Eukaryota; kingdom Metazoa; phylum Chordata; class Mammalia; order Artiodactyla; family Bovidae; genus Capra; species Capra hircus. Next base: position 6,485 of record NW_017217489.1, on the reverse strand, counting down.
GATCCACGCGCCGGGAAGTGAGACCACTGCTGCTACAGCTCGGGAGGAAAGCGCTCGTGCATGCCCCCACTCGAGCCCAGGACTGACTGCCCTGTGGAGACTCCAGAATTACTCCAAGATCCATGTCAGCACTGGAGAGGAATCCTCAGGTTCTGGCCCCGACTCTACACAAGGACTTAAGCCCCAGCATCGATGGGAGAGGAATCCCGAGAGTCACCCTAGCAACTCGCATGGGGACTGGCCTTTTCCTGAGGCCACCAGAGCGGGTCCCGTAGGTGCCCGTCGTAAGTCGAGAGCACCTGCTGCAACTCGAGAAAATCCAGGAGGTTCTCCCCTCCATGTGAGAGGAGGCCCATTTCCGTGGAGGAGTCTCACGGCTAATCACACCTTATCTCTGCACTTCCAAAGGGTCCTTCACACCCTTGTTGCCACTAAAGAAGTTTCCCGACATACCCGTCTCCACTTGAGAGGAAGCATGAGGGTCCCTCCCAGATCCAGAGCAGCCCCGTTTCAGCCTCGTAGCTCGAGATGAGGGATCCTTTCCTTGCTTCATCGGGAAAGACTTCCCGCCGTTCCCGTCGCATGTCAGGAGGATGCTCCCTCCACAGGAAAGGCAAGAGAAACTCCAGGGTCCTTCCAACATTCCAAGAGTCCCGCAGATGTCTCAGTCCATACCAGAGGAACCTGTTTTCCCTGCTCTGCCTCGACTTTCAGGCCGAGGATCTACTCACACCACTGTGGCACGTGGGACAGCCTTGTGGGAAAGCCTCGTGAGAAAGTCTTGAGGGAAGCCACAAATTCCTTGACTGACGTGACGGGAAGCCTGACACTGCGGCTACGCGCAGGAGGAAAGCGCACGTGCATGCCCCACTTCGAGCCGAGGACTGACTTCTCTGGGCAGACTCCAGAAGTACCCCAAGATCCATGTCAGCACTGGAGAGGAATCCTCAGGTTCCGGCTTCAACTCCACACAAGGTCTTAGGCCCCGGCATCGACCTGAGAGGAATCCCGAGTGGCCCCCTAAAACCTTGCAATGTGACTGGCCTTTCCTGAGGCCACCAGAGCGGGTCCCTGACGTCCCCGTCGTAACTCGAGAGCACGTGCCACAAGTCGAGAAAATCCAGGAGGTTCTCCCCTCCAGGCGAGATGAGGCCCATTTCCGCTGAGGCGTTTCGAGGCTAATCACACCTAACCTCTGGAACTTCCAAAGGGTCCTTCACACCCTTGTTGCAACTCAAGAAGTTCCCCGACATACCCGTCTCCACTCGAGAGGAAGCACGAGGTTCCCGCCCACATCCAGAGGAGCCCCGGTTCCGCCTCATAGCTGGAGATTAGGGATCCTTTCCCTACTTTGTCGGGAGAGAATTCCCAGTGTTCCCATCGCATCTCCAGATGAGGCGCTTTCAACAGGAAAGGCGAGAGGAACTCCAGGGTAGTCCCACCATTCCAAGAGTCCCCCAGATGTCTCAGTCCATTCCAGAGGATCCTGTGTTCCCTGCACTGCCTCGACGTTCACGCCGATGATTGACTCACACCGCGGAGGCTCTTGGGACAGCCTTGTGGGAAAGCTTCGTGTGAAAGCCTCGAGGGAAAGCCTCGAGGGAATGCCTCAGATCCCTTGTACCACGCTACAGGAAGTTTGACGCTTCTGCTACAGCTTGGGAGGTAAGCGCACGTGCATGCCCCCAATGAAGACGAAGACTGACTCCCTTTCGAGACTCCAGAATTACCCCAAGATACATGTCAGCTGTGGACAGGAATCCTCAGGTTCCGGCCCCGACTCCACACAAGGTCTTAGGCTCCGGCATCGACTGGGAAGGACCCCTAGATGCCCCCTAGCAACTCGCCTGGCGACTGGCCTTTCCTGAGTCCACCAGAGCGGATCTCTGTGGACCCCGTCGTAACTCGAGAGCACCTGCCACAGCTCGAAAAAATCCAGGAGATTCTCCCCTCCAGGCGCAATGAGGCCCATTTCCGCTGAGGCATCTCGAGGCAAACCACTCCTAACCTCTGGAACTTCGAAAGAGTCCTTCACACCCTTGCTGCAACTCAAGAAGTTCCCCGACATACCTGTTCCTCTTCACTTTCTGCCATAGTTGTGATGTCATCTGCATATCTAAGTTTATTGATATTTCTCCCAGCAATCTTGATTCCAGCTCACGTATCTTCCATCCCAGCATTTTTCATGATGTACTCTCATATAGTTAAATAAACATGGTGACAATATACAGCCTTGACATACTCCTTTTCCTTTTTGGAACCAGTCTGTTGTTCCATGTCTTGTTCTAACTGTTGCTTCCTGACCTGCATACAGGTTTCTCAAGAGACAGGTCAGGTGGTCTGGTATTCCCGTCTCTTTCAGAATATTTCCCAATTTATTGTGATCCACACAGTCAAAGGCTTTGGCATAGTCAATAAAGCAGAAAGATGGTTTTGTTTTCGGGAACTCTCTTGCTTTTTCAATGATCCTTGGATGTTGGCAATTTGATCTCTGGTTTCTCGACATTTTTTATTCATTTATTTATTTATTTTAATTGTTTAGTTTTTTATTTTTTAAATTTTAAAATCTTTAATTCTTATATGCATTCCCATACATGAACCCCCCTCCCACCTCCCTCCCCATAACATCTCTCTGGATCATCCCCATGCACCTGTCCCAAGCATGATGTATCCTGCGTCAGACATAGACTGGCGATTCAATTCTTACATGATAGTATACATGCTAGCATGCCATTCTCCCAAATCATCCCACCTCTCCCTCTCCTCTGAGTCCAAAAGTCCGTTATACACATCTGTGTCTTTTTTTCCTGTCTTGCATACAGGGTAGTCATTGCCATCTTCCTAAATTCCATATATATGTGTTAGTATACTGTATTGGTGTTTTTCTTCCTGGCTTTCTTCACTCTGTATAATCGGCTCCAGTTTCATCCATCTCATCAGACTGATTCAAATGAATTCTTTTAACGGCTGAGTAATACTCCATTGTGTATATGTACCACAGCTTTCTTATCCATTCATCTGCTGATGGACATCTAGGTTGTTTCCATGTCCTGGCTATTATAAACAGTGCTGCGATGAACATTGGGGTACATGTGTCTCTTTCAATTCTGGTTTCCTCGGTGTGTATGCCCAGAAGTGGGATTGCTGGGTCATAAGGTAGTTCTATTTGCAATTTTTAAAGGAATCTCTGCATTTTTAAAATCCCTCTTGAACATTTGGGAAGTTCACAGTTCATGTGAACTTGGAGAATTTTGAGCATTATACTTTACTAGCGTGTGAGATGAGTGCAATTGTGCAGCAGCTTGAATATTCTTTGTCATTGCCTTTCATTGGGATTGGAATGAAAACTGACCTAATGACTAGATGTTTTCAATTGCATATGCTGAAAGAACTGGCTGTGCAGTTTTGAAGAAAAAAAAAATCATTTTAACCCATTTTTCTCTGAAGTGCAAGGCATATCATGGCCATCCTGAATCAAAAACTCAACTTTTCTTTATGTAGTCATAGTTTCATGCCTAAATTATAGGCCAACTCGTGCTCAAATTGACTCTGATATCAGGGGCAGATCAACTAATAAAAAGCTTGGATTGTCCCTCTGGAGGAAAGTGAGATCTTGTTCCCACGAGAAGAATCTGAAGGGTTAAGGGAACTTGCAAGAGTGGGGAAAGCTTAGTCCATCCTACATGTACCAAAATCTTAAATAAGGCTTATTTACTTTACCGAAGTAAAGAAACAGATGATGAAAACAATTATAAATCAATGAAATGTAAAGAAACTCATAGTCTGTTATCAAAAATTGCATTCTAAGAAAACTTTGTTCTCTTAACCTAGAGAGGAGACTAACTTCCATCTGGTACCAGCTTACCAGAAGACAAACAAACAAACAAAAAATTATTGGTAAGCTTAAAAAAGTATATTCCATATATCTTGAAGTAGCAGTATTTCTGCAAAGGCATCAGTGTGAAACCATAGAGGACATGGTTAAAACCTGATTAAATAGAAATTGACAAAGTAATCTGGTCCACTGCTGCGACTTGAAATGCTTTAATATGATAACTAGAATTATAACTGACAGCATTTGACCAGGACATATCAGATTTTCATGGATGTCACATAATTTCTAGGATATCTATACTAGGAACTGAAGGAATCTTTGAACCTAGGAAAGAAAACAACAGTCTCAAAGGCCCTTGCTGAATCATCTATCAGCAAGGAATGTCTTTGCAAGGATCACAAAGTGAAGGGAAATACACCGACCTGCCTCTGCAACTTTGGTCCTCTGAGCAGATCTGGAGGTCTCCCTTTGTATAAGCTAACCTGTTCCTTCCAAATAGAGGTTTACACAACCAAAACAACTGGCCGCCTATTCTTCCCCAAAGGAGGCTCTCTTTCCCCCACATCCTGCGAACTCCCTTTCCCAACCTCCTGGAAAAGCGCTTCTTGCAGTTCCTTTCAGAAAATCCTATGGACGGAGAAAGCCTGGTAGGCTGCAGTCCATGGGGTCGCTGAGGGTCGGACACGACTGAGCGACTGCACTTTCATTTTCACTTTCATGCATTGGAGAAGGCAATGGCAACCCACTTACTGTTTCTTGCCTGGAGAATCCCAGGGATGGGGAGCCTAGTGGGCTACCGTCTATGGCGTCGCACAGAGTCCGAACACGACTGAAGGCAGCTTAGCAGCAGCAGCAGCAGCAGCAGTTCCTTTCTTAGGGACAGTTATCCCTGAGATTGGGACCTGGAAAGACAGAGCCACCTCCACACACACGTCTTTTCTGTCCCCTTTCCTCTGGAGGAGAGCTCTAGTGAGCCTAGGTCTGTCAGGAAAAATTCTTGGCTTTGACGGGATCCCACCCAGGTGTGTGAACCTGCATACCCGACCTAGGGCCACAGGGCACCTGTTTTGCTCGAGTGGTCCTGGAGGGGTGCAGCATAGGCAAGAGCTTAAAAATCCATCCAAATTGTCTTTCTTTACCTCGGAGAGAACGAGTTTGCTCCACCTCCACCCTTTGGCAGTGTGGAGGGAAGAGGGCACCACCCTCTCCAAAGGGGCATAGGGCCTACAGGAGAGAAAGGCCCCTTGAGGAGCTGGAGCCCAGGTAGGCAGCCAGTGATGTCAAGCACACTCCCCGCTGCTTGCTTCTTCATGGGCACTCCCACGATCTGCTAGGAATGTCTTTGCAAGGATCTCAAAGGGAAGGGGAGATACATGGCCCTGTCTCTGGAACTTCAGTCCTCTGAGCAGATCTGGAGATCTTGAGTTGTATAAGCAAAACCTGTTCCTTCCAAATAGAGGCTTGCAAACACACGCCTGGTGGTTGCCTCTTCTTCCCCGAAGAAGCCTTTCTTTCCCCACATGCTGTGAACTCCCTGTCCCAACCTCCAAGAATAGCGCTTCTTGCCATTCCTTTCTTAGAGGCAGTTATCCCTGAGCTTGGGGCCGTAGGGAGTAGCCCACACTCACAGGGAAAGGCAAAGACTCCTCCATACATCTCCTCTATCCCCTTGCTCTGGAGGAGAGCTCTAGTGAGCCTAGGTCTTTCAGGAAAATTCTTGGCTTGGACAGGATCTCACCCTGTTTGAACCTGCATACCCAACCAGGGCCACAGAGCACCTGTTTCAGTAAAGTGGGCCCTGAAAGGGTGCAGCCTAGCAAGAGCTTGAAAATCCATTCAATTGCTGTTTTTGTACCTCTGACAGAGCGAGCTTGGCTCCACCCTTTGGCAGTGAGGAGAAAAGAGGCATGACACCCTCCCCAAGGGGACATGGGGCCTACTTCGAGAGGAAAGGCCCTTGTGGAGTTGAGGCCAGGAAGGCACACAGTCATGTCAAACACACTCCCACTGCTTGCTTCTTCATGGGCACTCCCGCTATCAGCTAGGAATGTCTTTGCAAGGATCACAAAGGGAAGGGGAGATACACGGCCCTGCCTCTGGACCTCCGGTGCTCTGAGCAAATCTGGAGGTCTCCCGTTGTGTAAGTGAACCTGTTCCTTCCAAAGAGAGGCTTGCAAACACATGCTGGATTGTTGCTCTCTTCCCTGAGGGAGGCTCTCTTTCCCCGCATCCTGGAACACCCTCTCCAAGTGCTGGAAAAGCTCTTCTTGGAGTTTCTTTCTTAAAGTCAGTTATCCCTGAGCTTGGGGCCATAGGGAATAGCACCAAACTAACAGGGAAAGGCAGGCAACGTCCACTTATCTCTTCCATCCGCTTTGCTCTGGAGGAGAGCTCTAATGAGCCTATGTCTGTTAGGAAAATTCTTGGCTTTGATGGGAACACACCCGGTGTGTGAACCCGCATACCCGACCTAGGGGCCACAGGGCACCTGTTTCACTCGAGTGAGCCCCGAAGTGGTGCAGCTTAGCAAGAGCCTGAAAATCCATTCAATTGCTGTTTTTGTACCTCTGACAGAGCGAGCTTTGCTGCACCCTTTGGCAGTGGGAGGGAAGAGGACACAACCCCCTCCCAAGGGGACATGTGCCTCCTT
>NW_017217488.1:0-12499 GCF_001704415.2 Capra hircus | reverse complement strand
ATATTGTCACCCTGCTTATTTAACTTATATACAGAGTACATCATGAGAAATGCTAGACTGGATGAAGCACAAGCTGGAATCAAGATTGCCAGGAGAAATATCAATAACCTCAGCTATGCAGATAACACCACCCTTATGGCAGAAAGTGAAGAAGAACTAAAGAGTCTCTGATGAAAGTGAAACAGGAGAGTGAAAAAGTTGGCTTAAAAACTCAGTATTTAGAAAACTGAGATCATAGCATCTGGTCGCATGACTTCATGGCAAATAGATGGGGAAAGAGTGAAAACAATGCCTGACTTTATTATGTATGTATATGTATTTATTTATTTATTTTTTGGACTCTAAAATCACTGCAGATGGTGATTGCAGCCATGAAATTAAAAGACACTTGCTGCTTGAAGAAAAGTTATAACCAACCTAGACAGCTTATTAATAAGCAGAGACATTACTTTGCCAACAAAAGCCCATCTAGTCAATTCTATGGTTTTTCCAGTAGTCATGTGTGGAGTGAGAGGTGAACTATAAAAGCTGAGCGTCTAAGAACTGATACTTCTGAAAGAAAGACTCCTGAGAGTGCCTTGGACTGCAGGGAAGAACCAACCTTTAGGAGTCCGTCCTAAAGGAGATCAGTCTTGGGTGTTCATTGCAGACTGATGCTGAACCTAAAACTCCAATACTTGGCACCTGATGCGAAAAACTGACTCACTGGAAAAGACCCTGATGCTGGGAAAGATTGAAGGCAAGTTGAGGAGGGATGACAGAGGGTGAGATGGTTGGATGGTGGCACTGACTTGACGGACATGAGTTTGAGTAAACTCCAGGAGTTGGTGATGGACAGATAGGCCACTGACTTGACGGACATGAGTTTGAGTAAACTCCAGGAGTTGTGATGGACAGATAGGCCTGGCATGCTGCAGTCTATGGGGCTGCTAAGAGTCACATACAACTAAGTGACTGAACTGAACTGAAGCATCCTACAATAATACTTTAACACTCTCTGAATCCCAGAAATACCGTGGGCATCAAGAGTTTACTCTTAGGAAATAGAAATGGCCATAAGTCATCATATTTTCTGGGCAATGATAGCTTACATTGAACAGTGTCTGATTTGTGATCTCCGAAGAGAAGATTTTAGCCTTGGACCAGGGGACTAGACTCAAACACTCAAGAGCTTTCGTGTAGTAGAGTTTTTTTTCTTTTTTTTAAGTATGTAAAGGGACAAAGAAAGCTCTGACATAGACATGAGAAGGGGACAAGAGAGTGCCCCCACTCAGTAGTCTGATCAAGGCCTTATATACTTCTACCAGACCCACTCCCACAACATATATCTCAAATTAACAAGATTAGAACTAACAACAGAAAGGTCTGACCAGACCTCCAAAATATTTGTCTTAAGATAACAAGATTAGTCAGAAGGTTTTGTGAAGGAGAAACATGTCCACGAGCAAGATACAGTTATATTGACTAAGACAAAGCAATGTAGAAAAAGCATTTGTCCTTCTCTCCTAAGAGCCCCGACCCTTTTCTTTCTCGAGGGCTCTGGACCCCTTTCTCCTCCTTGGGGACCTGAACTTCTCATCAACCTACCTAGGAATTGACTCTCTCTGCAAGAGAGTGAGTTGCTCTTGTAGTGGTCAGAGAAGAATGTCAAAACTCATAAGTACCCAATTAGCCACACCAGTTATTCTAGAAAGGCTATTCCAGGGGAGCAGGGGAGTTCTGACCCTGGAGTTCTGACCATGATGGAGGTGCATTTTCCACCATGCACAGTAGAATCATGTTCCCTAAGAGGTGGTCACCATCAAGGGATGAGACAAATAGGAAATGACTAAAGTTTTGCTTCCACAAAAATGTGTGGCAATTTCAACCTCTCTGAAGCATCCAACACTATTGCCCACACTCCAACACTCATCTGTTCTTTTAGAAAGCTTTTCTCAGAATAAGACTGATACTATCCTCACCTACTTCTCCAATGAATTCTGCTCTTTTTTGGTTCTTTGACTAATCCCCTACCATTTTTAAATCTTTGGCTTTCCCATTACATTCAATCTGAGAGCTCTAGCCTTCACAGTAGCATTTCTCTTAGAAAACTGATCCATTCTAAGGGATGCAACTGGTGCATTTTTTGTGGAGGGTTCCCAAATATCACTTGAGTTCTAATTTCTCAAGTTTCAGGCTTGCATCCTCAGCTCTCTACAGAACAGTCTTGATGTCTTAACTCAGCACCTTAGAAAAGGCTTACCTTCTGTTATTCCTATTTCAACCAATGTTCTCAGAACTCAACCTGTCCTTTTTGAATCAGTGTTCTGCATTTCACTCCCTAAATCCAAATTACATTGTGTAAAACCATGAGTCTTTCTTTCTTCACAGTCAACGTCTTTGTGCAGACTCATACCCCTTCCTACCCACACTATTTCTGTATCCTCCCAACTATTTCAGACCTGGAGGCTTTCTTCTCAGTCATTCTGTGCACCTCAACTACATGATACCTTGTAAAACCATCTTCTATCTCATCACGTCACTGCTTCCTGCAACCTGTTTAATGACCCTAGATTTTCCACAGGATAATTTCCAAATCACTAGACCTACCTCTGGCCTGATCTGAGTTTATAAACCCACTCCTTCCCACTTAACTCTGTCCCTCTGGGGCCTCAGATTATTTTATTTATAGGGGATTTCAGAAAAGGAGTTGCTCTTTAAAGAAAGGGTTAAACATTCTGAGGTCATTTATTTTCTATCTTAAACCATTCTGAGATACTTTGTTTTCTGTGTAATACACTTTCTTATGATTAAAACCTCCCTCTTTAGAGACCCAATTTGACTCCACAGATTCAAAGTACCACTAGTATTCTAGAGATCACCCCTGATTAACACTTTTTGCCACTTCCCCTGTAATTTGAACATTGAGAACTGGCAATTTTCCCAAGTTTTTTCTTCATTCATACAAAGATCATTAAAAAAAATCCTTCAATGTTTGTATTTTCATCAATTTACATTTATCTTTATTATAAAATGCTATAAGTAGAAAATACAATATGTAACCCCTTTACAATCACCAGATGTAATAAATTCAGTTCAGTCACTCAGTTGTATCTGACTCTTTGCAAACCCATGGATTGCAACACGCCGGGTCTCCCTGTCCATCACCAACTCCCAGAGTTTACTCAAACTCATGTCCATCGGGTTGGTGATGCCATCCAACCATCTCATCCTCTGTTGTCCTCTTCTTCTCCCACCTTCAATCTTTCCCAACATCAGTGTCTTTTCCAGTGAGTCAGTTCTTCACATGAGGTGACCAAAGGATTGGAATTTCAGCTTCAGCATAATTTCTTCCAATGAATATTCAGGATTGATTTCCTTTAGGATTGACCGGTTGGATCTCCTTGCAGTCCAAGGGACTCTCAAGAGTCTTCTCCAACAGCACAGTTTGGGAGCATCAATTCTTCAGTTCTCAACTTTCTTTATATTATATTTAATAAGCGGAAAAAGGTCAAAAGACATTTATTACAGGTCAGTTTAGAAATGGTTTTCACTGTGATACATTCTACTAGTGAATTCTTGCTCATTGATATCTATTAATGATTGGACAAGTTTAATCTGTTGATTAAGAAGAAAATAAACTTGCATTTATTTCTATTTATTTCTATTGTCTCAGGATCATAAGATTTAATGAGTCCTGTAACACAAACTCACCGTTTACCTGAAGCTCTATATTAACACTGTAAAATTAACACTGTGGCAATGACTCAGAAGATACAAAGTATATTGAGATTTGCATAATATTTTTGTTAAATTTTGTCTATGGCTTAGTCAGAATGGAAAAAGAGTCTGTTTAGGAAAGAACAAGTCTGTAGGTATTCTTTTATGAGACCAGAGTTAAGTTACCTGGTGAATTTCCCATCATGTCTTAGCTGCCAGGAAACTTGCAGTATTTTAATTGCTAAGTCTGAAAAATTAACTCATTCCCAGGTCCCTGATACATCTGTTATTCTCCTCTCCTTTAACAGCTTTTTGTGCTTTTAATTTTTCATCATCTTATTTACATGTTTTTAAAAATGAATTTAATCATTTATTGAACATGTGGGGATTAAAAAAAAACACATCAACATACTAATGTGACATATTGAAGAAAATCATCAGAGAATTCTAAGATGCAGTTTTTCATCACAAATTTAATCACATTTCTTATAGGTATGACACTGATAGTTATTTGTTTTAAAAGAGGATAACAAAGGACTAATTTTCATGAAGTCCACAGTGATCTGAAAGCTTCAGTTTCATTTTACCGTCCACCTTCTCTTCAACACCTGATCTACTAAAAAACAAGCAAAAAACTGATGGAGATCTATCAAATTTTTTTTCATCATTTTGATAAGATAGTCAAGGACTCAAATGAAAACATCAAAAAAAAAAAAAAGGAAAGGGAAAGAACTTCACTGAGTTATTTACAACTGAAGAACAGCCCACTGAAGCCCCTCACTGGTACAAATGAGGTGTCTCAACTCTGTTCATGGCCCATAGATTGAGTCTGGCTCCTGTAGTCCTTACAGCAAAGCAGTGGGAAGAAATACAGGACTTCAGAGGGGTTGGTAGATCTTATATGATTGCCCCAATGGAGAAATTCCAGCCTAGAACCGTCCATTTATGACAGGCATTCCTGGTTTGTGTAGCCTCAGTGTAAGCTGATTGTTAGCTAAAGAAATCATGTTAAAGGTCAGGATTTACTTGTGAGTGTAAATTCTCTCATTTCTGTTGAGTCTCTCATTAATACCCTGGGCATCAACACAGGTGTTGATGATCCAGGCTGAATAAAACATTGCTTGTAGCTTTCAAGATGCTTAAGTCTGCAAGTGAGTTTCTAATGACCATGATGCTCTCGAGAGGTGGTGGGGCCTTATGGGGACTGGGTTGTACGTGCGCAGGAGGGCTGCCTGATCCAGCCCCACTTGGAGTGAAGCTGGAGGTGAGCAGCCCAGGAAAGTTTCTGAGAGAAACTGACATTTAAAATGTGAGATTAAGGTGCAGGAGAGAAGGACTGGGTATTTGTGATTAGCAGACACACACTATTAAATATAGGATGGATAAATAACAAGGTCCTACTGCACAGCACAGGGGAACTATATTCACTATTTTCTCATAATGGGAAAGAAGATGAAACAGAATACATGTATGACTGAGTCACTTTGCTGTACAGCAGAAATTAACATAAAATTATAAGTAAACTGTACTTCAATAAGATAAATTGAAAAACGAAGTGTTTCTATGAAAATGAAACTTTCATAATATCTCTTGTCTCATCATTTACTGTTTAGCATTGATTCTGTAGAAAAGGATGTCTACTTATCATACAGCACTTGGCTAATTTGGGTGGGGTCATGCAGCCGGATTTCAAGGCATTTGCGGAGGGTTAATGTGTCTTTCAAACACACACTATGAATCAGTAAGTGTTATGTGCCCCAAATATGCACTTTGGCTTTAAATGTAAATATAGATAAATACTTTTTATCTAGAGGCTTTTACTATGATGAACATGAAACGCTGGTCTTAAGAGTGTCAATTATTAGATCCATATTCCTCCTAAAGTGTTACAGCCTTTTCCCAATTATCATTTCTTAAAGAGAACACACAGATACACTTAGAAAATTACCAAAACAAAGAAGTCATGAAACCTATCTCTCAATTTGGATTTCTATTCATCTGACTATCAAAAAGAAAATTGCTGAGGTCGACTGGATGTTGAATTGGCTTATTCAGATTAGTCTGCATTTTAAATAGAAATGACCAAGTCTGCAGGAGAAAAATAACTGACTATTCACTCAAATGTGCTTCTCCTTTCTTGGCTCTTCTTGCTTATGATCCTGAACTATAGCTAATCTTCTTAATCTCTTGTATTTTAAAATGCTTATGGTAGCTCTGCTTTTGATTTTTTCAAGATCCTCCTCACTGTTTTCCATGTTGGCTGTATCAATTTTACATTCCCAACAACAGTGTATGAGATTCTCTCCACTTTCACATCAGCATTTGTTACCACTTGTATTTTTGATGACAGCCATTCTTACAGGCATAAGGAAATATCTCATTGTGGCTTTAACTTGCTTTTTCTCTAACGACTAGTGACATTAAACATCTTTTCATAAATTGCCTGATGACCTTTTGTGTATCTTCTTTGGAGAAATGTCTATTCAGTTTCTTTGTCCATTTTTTTAAACTGGGTCATTTGGGTGTTTTGGCTGTGGAGTTCTATGTTCTTTATATATTAATATTTTGCATATTAGCACTATCAGGTATATGCTTTGCAGATATTTTTTCCCCATTCTATAAGCTGCTTTTTTCATTTCTTCAGTGGTTTCTTTTGCTATATAGAAGCCTTTTACTTTGACGTAGTTGCACTTGTTTATTTTCTATCTTGTTGCTTGTTCTTTAGGTGTCAAATCTGAAAACTCATAACCAAAACCCATGTCAAGGGGGTTTATCTTTGTTTTCTTCTAAGAGTTTTATGGTTTCACATCTTATACTCAAGTCTTTAATGCATTTCAAGCTAATTTTTGTGGAGTGGTGTTGTTTAATCTGTTAAAATAAAATCTTCATTTATTACTTTACATGTGATTATTCAGTTATCCCCAATGTCATATGCTTAGCATGAAGATCTTCATGACCCCAGATAATCATAATGGTGTGATCACTCACCTAGAGCCAGACATCCTGGAATGTGAAGTCAAGTGGGCCTTAGGAAGCATCACTACAAACAAAGCTAGTGGAGGTGATGGAATTCCAGTTGAGCTTTTTTAAATCCTTAAAGATGATGCTGTGAAAGTGCTACACTCAATATGCCAACAATTTGGAAAACTCAGCAGTGGCCACAAGGACTGGAAAAGGTCAGTTTTCATTCCAATCCCAAAGGAAGACAATGCCAAAGAATGCTCAAACTACCACACAATTACAATCATCTCACATGCTAGTAAAGTAATGCTCAAAATTCTCCAAACCAGGAATCAGCAATACTTGAACTGTGAACTTCCAGATGTTCAAGCTAGTTTATAGAAAAGGCAGAGGAACCAGAGATCAAATTGCCAACATCCACTGGATTATTGAAACAGCAAGAGAGTTCCAGAAAAACATCTATTTCTGCTTTATCAACAATGCCAAAGCCTTTGACTGTGTGGATCACAATAAACCATGGAAAATTCTCAAAGAGATGGGAATACCAGCCCACTTGACCTGCCTCTTGAGAAACCTGTATGCAGGTGAGGAAACAAGAGTTAGAACTGGACATGGAACAGCAGACTGGTTCCAAATAGGAAAAGGAGTATGTCACCCCTGCTTATTTAACTTATATGCATACATCACCACTGGAAAAACCATAGCCTTGACTAGACGGACTAGTCTTGCAGATTTCATGAGAAATGCTGGGCTGGAAGAAGCACAAGCTGGACTCAAGATTGCAAGGAGAAATATCAATAACCTCAAATATGCAGATGACACCACCCTTATAGCAGAAAGTGAAGAACTAAAGAGTCTCTTGATGAAAGTGAAACAGGAGAGTGAAAAAGTTGGTTTAAGGCTCAACATTCAGAAAATGAAGATCATGGCATCCGGTCCCGTCACTTCATGGCAAATACATGGGGAAACAGTGGAAACAGTGTCAGACTTTATTTTTCTGGGCTCCAAAATCACTGCAAATGGTGATTTCAGCCATGAAATTAAAAGATACTCCTTGGAAGGAAAGTTATGACCAACCTAGAACAGCATATTAAAAAACAGAGACATTACTTTGCCAACAAAGGTCCATCTAGTCAAGGCTATGGTTTTCCCAGTGGTCATGTATGGATGTGAGAGTTGGACTGTGAAGAAATCTGAGCACTGAAGATGTGATGCTTTTGAACTGTGGTGTTGGAGAAGACTCTTGAGAGTCCCTTGGACTGCAAGGAGATCCAACCAGTCTATCCTAAAGGCAATCAGTCTTGGGTGTTCATTGGAAGGACTGATGTTGAAGCTGAAATGGAGTTTCAGCTACTTTGGCCACCTGATGCAAAGAGCTGACTCATTTGAAAAGACTCTGATGCCGAGAGAGATTGAGGGCAGGAGGAGAAGGGGATGACAGAGGATGAGATGGTTGGATTGCATCACCAACTCGATAGACATGGGCTTGGGTGGACTCTGGGAGTTGGTGATGGGACAGGGAGGCCTGGGATGCTGTGGTTCATGGGGTCGCAAAGAGTCGGACATGACTGAGGCGACTGAACTGAAATGAACCATAGGATCAGCAAATTCTACCTTGAGAATATATCCAAAAAGGAATGAAAGCAATAACTCAGAAAGATATCTGAATCTCCATATTCATAGCCACATTATTTACAATAGCCAAGACATGGAAGCCACCCAAGTATTTATCGGATGGATTAATGGATAAAGATGTTGTGACATATATTTCAGAGAAGGCAATGGAAAATCTCATGGATGGAGGAGCTTGGTAGGCTGAAGTTCATGAGGTCACTAAGAGTCAGACATGACTGAAGGACTTCACTTTCACTTTTTACTTTCATGCACTGGAGAAGGAAATGGCAACCCACTCCAGTGTTCTTGCCTGGAGAATCCAGGATGGTAGAGCCTGGTGGGCTGCCGTCTATGGGGTCGCCCAGAGTTGGACACGACTGAAGCGACTTAAACAGCAGCAGCAGCAGCAGCAGCAGCAGCAGACATATATTTGCAATGGAATTTTATTCATTTATTAAAAATGAAGAAATGTTACCATTCACAGAAACACAGACAGAACTTGAAGACATCAGACTAGGTGAAATAAGTCAGAAAAAGACAAGTACTATATGATCTTACCTATATGGGAAACCTAAAAACAACCCAACGAAACAAAATTATAGCAAAGGAATCAGACTTGTGGATTTCATAGGTGGAGGGTGAGAGGAGAGAGAATTGGATAAATGTGGTCAAATCTGCAAACCTCCAGTTACAAGATAAGTGAGTACTAGGGACATAATATACAACATGATGATTAAGCTACACTGCTGTATGACATATGGGAAAATTGTTTAGAGTAAATCCTAAGAATTCACATCACGAGGAGGATTTTTTTCCCTTTCTTTTATTATGTCTATATGAGAAGATGGATGTTGGATGTTAAGCTGAGCCTATTGTGGTCATCACAATATATGTAAATCAATATATGTAAACCATCCTGTTGTATGCCTTAAACGCATACAGTAGTAATAGTGGTAGTGTTAGTCATTTAGTCGTCTCTGACCCTTTGGGACCCCACAGTCTGTAGCCTACCAGGCTCCTCTGTCCGTGGGATTCTCCAGGCAAGAATACTGGAGTGGGTTGCCATTCCTTTCTCCAGGAGATCTTCCTGACCCAGGAATCAAATCTGCTGCTGCTGCTGCTATGTCGCTTCAGTTGTGTCCAACTCTGTGCGACCCCATAGACGGCAGCCCACCAGGCTCCCCTATCCCTGGGATTCTCCAAGCAAGAACACTGGAGTGGGTTGCCATTTCCTTCTCCAGTGCATGAAAGTGAAACTGAAACTGAAGTCGCCCCATCATGTCTGACTCTTAGCAACCCCATGGACTGCAGCCTACCAGGCTCCTCTGTCCATGGGATTTTCCAGGCAAGAGTACTGGAGTGGATTGCCATTGCCTTCTCCGAGGAATCAAACCTAGCTCTCCTCCATTGCAGGCAGAATCTTTACTGTCTGAGCTACAGGGAAATCCCAAACTTATACAGTGATATATGTCAATTATTTCTCTGTAAAACTGAAAAAATGCCTAATTAGGGAAGAATCTGCAACTTTCTTCCTTCTTTTTTGAGGAGTCATGCAATTAAAAAGTTGAGAATCTGTTTAGATGTTTGAGGAGCACAGATTATACTGCACAATCCACCCTTCAAAATGAAATAGAAGGTTGCAATCATAAATAGCTCTGCCTTGCCGTCATTTCTGTAATTCTGTCTAACATTCATATTGTCATTTGATTAGTTAATCATCCATTTTCAAAGGTGTGAATGTGTTTTCACACTTCTGCTAAGACAGTGTTAACTATGAAACTATAGATAGCAATAGAGATTAATTATCTATTGCACAAGTTCCCACACCTTGTGCTTACCAGATAGAGAAGAGAGTGCATGTCTTGAAACAGGTGTGATTTCAAAAAACGGAAAAAAATACTTGGTCAAATGAGTTCAAGACATACTTTCAATTGACATATCTGTAAAATGTTAACCGCATTTACACTTTTAATTTTGTTTCATAAAACAATTGATCTTCTGTGTGTAACAAGATTTGTTTCCTGAGTGGATTGATGCATCTATTTCTTTACAAAGGAGTGAATGGAGTAGAGCTTTTTATACATGAATTAGTCTTTCATGGAATTAGAAAAGGGAACAGAACTCTTTATCAGATTTTAACGATGGTTATAACTTCAGTAAGACAAAAATGGAAATTTTTAGATGTGTCCTCTGAAATTGAGCCTTCTGAGCCCTCTGGTTCAGTTCAGTTCAGTCAACTCATGTTCATTGAGTCAGTGATGCCATCCAGCAATCTCATCCTCTGTCGTCCCCTTCTCCTCCTGCCTTCAATCTTTCCCAGCATCAGGGGTCTCTTCAAATGAGTCAGCTGTCCACATCAGGTGGCCAAAGTATTGGAGTTTCAGCTTCAACTTCAGTCCTTCCAATAAACAGTCAGGACTGATTTCCTTCATAATGGACTGGTTGGATCTCCTTGCAGTCCAAGGGACTCTCAAGAGTCTTTTCCAACACCACGGTTCAAAAGCATCAATTCTTCGGTGCTCAGCTTTCTTCACAGTCCAACTCTCACGTCCATACATGACCACTGGAAAAACCATAGCCTTGACTAGATGGACCTTAGTCGGCAAAGTAATGTCTCTGTTTTTTAATATGCTGTCTAGGTTGGTCATAACTTTCCTTCCAAGGAGTAAATGTCTTTTTAATTTCATGGCTGCAATCACCATTGCAGTGATTTTGGAGCCCGGAAAAATAAAGTCTGACACTGTTTCCACTGTTTCCCCATATATTTGTCATGAAGTGATGGACCGGATGCCATGATCTTCGTTTTCTGAATGTTGAGCCCTAAACCAACTTTTTCACTCTCCTCTTTCACTTTCATCAAGAGACTCTTTAGTTCTTCACTTTCTGCCAAAAGGGTGGTGTCATCTGCATATTTGAGGTTATTGATATTTCTCCTGGCAATCTGATTCAAGCTTGTGCTTCATCCAGTCCAACATTTCTCATGGTGTTCTCTCTGCATATAAGTTAAACAAGCAGGGTGACAATATACAGCCTTGACGCACTCCTTTTCCTATTTGGAACCAGTCTGTTGTTCCATGTCCAGTTCCAACTGTTGCTTCCTGACCTGCATACAGATTTCTCAAGAGGCAGGTCAGGTGGTCTGGTATTCCCATCTCTTGAAGAATTTTCCAGTTTGTTGTCATCCACACAGTCAAAGGCTTTGGCATAGTCAGTAAAGCAGAAATAGATGTTTTTCTGGAACTCTCTTACTTTATCCATGACCCAGTGGTTGTTGGCAATTTGACCTCTGGTTCCTCTGCCTTTTCTATAAACCAGCTTAAACATCTGGAAGTTCACGGTTCACGTATTGTTGAAGCCTGGCTTGGAGAATTTTGTGCATTACTTAGCTAGCGTGTGAGATGAGTGCAATTGTGCAGTAGTCTGAGCATTCTTTGGCACTGCCTTTCTTTGGGGCTGGAACTGGAATAGCTTGAACTAACAACAATAACCCTGATTATGATTATGATAGTTGGTTTTGCTGGCTGCTTTCTGACCCTAATCGTGAGATCTGTCAACCTAAAGTCTGGCTCCCCGTCTCTCTGGGGTCTTGGTTTTTCTCTCCCAGTGGGCTGTTGGTCTTGATCTGTAGATTTCGTGGCGGACGCAGGGACTGAGCCTGTGTACTATGCACTGGAAGGTACATTCTTAGCCACTGAAACACCAGGAACGCTCCACCTCATTCTTTATGGAGTAAACGTACGTTCAAATTTTAACCCATCATGAGAGGGAATGCTCTTCAGTCCTGGAGCAGTCTTAGCTCTAGCCCCTGCGCTACAGTGGTACAATTGATAATGAATAACCTAAAAACCTTATAAAAACCCAAGCGCTGAAAATGAACACAAAATTACTTTCCTCATTCAGAAGCTGCCTCTTCCATCCCCTGTGCTTTCTTCTTTCTTCCAAAGAGTGGGCGAAACCGTGTCCCAGACCTGCTCTGTGTGGACACTCAGATGAGCCTGCAGACCTCGGATCAGCAGCTTTGTTCAAGTGTCTGTGCGTTTCTCTGGTGCTCAGCTGGTAAAGAATCTGCCTGCAATGCCGGAGACCCTTGTTCGACTCCTCGGTCTGGAAGATCCGCTGGAGAAGGGATAGGCTACCCACTCCAGTATTCTGGGGCTTCCCTGGTGGCTCAGCTGCGTAAAGAATCTGCCTGCAATGTGGGAGACCTGGGTTCAGTCCCTGGTTG
>NW_017217487.1:0-12499 GCF_001704415.2 Capra hircus | reverse complement strand
ACCCCTTCCTGGGAATGGCCCTAGCACATCCCCTGTGCTCTCTAGTCCTCCGAAGCCTGACAGGCCCCCTGGGGAGTGTGGCACGCACGGCATTTGTGTGCACCGAACGGTCCCTTTCCGACTGGCAAAGGGGATAGGGGGGTACAGGTGAACGAGTGCGGCCTGCAGGGGCGGAGTTCCGATGGGGCTCGACTGCCGCCCACTGGAGACGCGCTGTGGGAGATCGCGCCAACAAGCGCCTCAGGGAAGTACTGGACCGATCTGGGAAGAGTCTATGGAGGGAATTACCTCCGTGGGCCGGTGAGGTCTCCGAAAGTGCATACAGTATGGGGGATTCCAGTCTTTTGTGCCTCTTTGCGCAGGAGACAATGCCTGATATACCCCTTCAATGCATATTCACGGGGGGCCATTCGGGCAAACGGGCCTCCGGGGACAGATGGGTCTTTAGTGGGAAGCTTTGCCCAGCCCACCAGTTCTGTCCCTGCTTCTGGGCACTCTCATTACCTACAGTCGACGGGCCTTCAGGCAAGTCATGTTCCAGGCCACCTCACTCTGGCCTCAGCACAGGTTTGGTTTGCTCATTGAGAGTAGCAAGCAATAGGCAAAGGTAGACCATGCCACAACGAGCATGCTCGGAGGAGTTGATTGAGCGACTTCCTAGTGTGCCCCGTTCGCACACATAGGGCTGAGAGGTGCAATCACATTGTGCCATGCTTACAGAGAGCACAAAGCAACTGGTCGTCAGTCGGCTCTTACCCCCTAACACATCTTAAAATGTTAGTCCCAGCCGTCTGGGGAGGGTACCTATCTCTACAAGAGCGCTCCAAGGGAACTAGCTAGCCTAGAAGGCCAGAGCCCTCTACGGCCCTTGCCCGGTTTGGGAGGGGGCGAGATGAGAGTGGGGCGTGGGGTGGTCGGCGCGCGGGCCGCGCCGGGGGTGCCGGCTCGTCTCTGTCATGCGGCGTTCCATCACATTCCCAGTGCCCATATCTGTTGTGAGACCTCAGATGACCGGCCGTGGGATGGTGTTATCCTCTCGAAACACCTCAATTACTCAAGTCGCCAGCTGCTCGCTAGTCTTGGGTCACCCCATAGGCAATGGTAGAGGGAAGTAAGTCACTGGTGGGGTGGGTGGCGACCGGCACGCAAAGCACATCATTTCTCAAATAACCCGCACACCGCTGTAAAACCTTTGGCAGGCCCAGGGGCCACCCACGTTCCCTCCCCTGGCCCACAGCTCCCCTCAAAAGCGCGGTACCACTAACACTCTCTGCTTGCCCGGTGGCCTCCCCTTGCGCCCCACTACCTTAGGCCCCTACTCTAAGGGCTAATGGCCCCGTTTCCTCTTGTTTTTTCCAGGGTGGCACCGATTTTCCCAATAGTCTCCCTCTTTGGGCCTGGTGTGCTTTCTCCCCAAGACAGCCGGTGGGGGAGGTTACCTCATGCTGCAGACTATATCATGACCACTTGAAACCGTGGGAACCCGGCAAAACGCTTGAGGATGTACGGAGTGATTCTCCGGGAGGAAACCCAGAGGAGGGCTTTGAAGTGTGTCTACAACCATGCCAATTAAATTCCACTAACCAAGCTCTGAGGGCCTGGCGGTGGCCTTACGAGTATTGTCCAGGAGAACAGAGCCTCCACACCAGCTAAAAACAATCACCAGTAGAAGAGAGAGACACAAGAGGGTGATAGCGCGCATGATTAGACAAAAAAGTCCGCTGTGCTGCCTAGGCAAGGCTCTACGCCCTGGGTGTCTTGGTCCAGTCGGGGAGCGCACTAGCCGAGGAGCGCTGGCCTCTACTGGGGCCCGCAAACGGCATGCACCGGTCCACACATCATGCCAGAGAAACGAGGCAGTAGTCGACCGCACCGCGTGTAAACACACGCGGGGCTGCTCCGCTCCCTGGATGCGCTCGCCTTCCGGCATACCACAACACCGCCACCGGCTGCTTCTTGTTCTGGGCACGGGCACCACGCCGTTCTGACGCCCCCTCCCGGGAATGCTGAGACCCCCCGGAACACTTGACCTGTCGGAGGGCACACTCGTCGCTTGGAGCGTGCGCTGCGGCTATGTGCGCCAGGGACCTGCCCCGGAGCCGCGCTTCCGGTCCGGAAACAGCCCCAACGTCTCCCATGGCTCGGCGAAAGAGGCACCCCTGGCACGCTGCCGCAGCGGCGGGCCCCTGACGCCGGACGCCACGGCCCTTTGCCCCGCCCTCTGCGCATCACGAGAGCAGAGACCCCGGCTTCGCTATGAAAGGAGGAGCTCCGGCGAGAGGTCTACCACACAGGAGGTGCCAGACTAGAGCGGGAGAGGATGGCGGGAAGGAACGCAGACCCCCCGCAGACAGGGAAGCTCTGTCTCTGGGAGGGAGAGGCCCAGCTCTGGGGCGGGGCTGGGGTCTCAGCGTCTGGTCTCCGGGGGGCCGGGGCCGTGACGGGCTGGGGTCTCAGGGGTCTCGTCTCCGGGGAGCCAAGGGGCCAGGGTCTCAGGGTCCTGGCCTCCCGGAGGTGCCGAGGCGGTGGGAGTGCCCAGGCCGCAGGGAGCGCCCGTCCTCCAGGAAGAGGCCGCCTCGGGTTCCCCGGGACGGGCAGCTCCCCGGGACGGGCAGCTCCCGGGCGGCGCGCGCTCGGGACCGGCAGGCAGCTCCCGGGACGGGCACGTCCCCAGGACCGCGGGCAGCTCCCGGGACGCACGGCGGGCAGCTCCCGGACCGGCGGCAGCTCCAGGAGGCGGGCAGCTCCCAGGACGGGGCAGCTCCCCGGGACCGGCGGGCAGCTCCAGGACGGGCAGCTCCCGGGACCGGCGGGCAGCTCCCAGGACGGGGCAGCTCCCGGGACCCAGCGGGCAGCTCCCACCGGCAGCTCCAGGACGGGCAGCTCCCGGGACCGGCGGGCAGCTCCCAGGACGGGGCAGCTCCCGGACCGGCGGCAGCTCCCCGGACGGGCGGTGCCGGTCCGCCGGGAAAGCCGTCTGAGGCCGCTCAGGCGGGAAAGCGGGGGGCCCGGAGGCCGAGGGCGCCGCCTGCCTCGTCCGCGTGGCCCACGCAGGCCTGCCTCCGTGTGCGGCGGCCGGGGCCCCGCAAGCCCGGTACTTGTGGAGCTGCCCGCGGCTGCGAGGTCTCCCTCGGGGCACGGCCCTGCCTTCCGCGCCGCTCCCGGGCGCTGGCGGGCAGCGTCTCCGCCCGCGGCGGGCCGGCCCGGGGCGGCGAGCGGCCGGCGGGGTCGGGGCTCCCGCCAGGGCCTAGCTGGGCGGGCCAGGCGCCGGGGCCGGCCGGCCGGCCTCGGCACAAAATGGCGGGGCGGCGGCCATTTTGTGCGGCTCTGGGAAGACCAAGGCGGCGGCGCGGAGGGCCGGGCGCCCGCGGCGGGAGGCGGCCGTCCACTCGGGAAGCGGCCGGGCCGCGGAGTCCAGGACCTTCCTCCTGCCAGGGCTCCCGGTCACCCGGCCGCCAGAGCCCTACTGCCCTTGGGTGGCCCCCGGAAGGGATGCCTCACGGGGTCTGGGTCCTCACTGGCCTGAGGTTGGGGCCGCCTCTGACCAAGTGGCCTGAGGGGCTCTCCTGCCTTCTAGGGACACCCGGCACAGCCACCCACCGAGGTCCAGGCTGGCACCTCCTGCCTGTCCAGTGCAGGGGGAAGGGGGCACAGGGGCAGCTGCCAGGAAGCACCCCAGGGGTGTGCGGCCTCAGCTCTCCTGACCGCCTGCAGCACTGAGACCCTGCCTGACCCCGCCAGAGCCGCCCACAACAGCCCCGGCCTCCCCTGGCGCCTCAAGACTCCTGTCCTGCTTGCCTGACTCGTCCCTTCTGGGGAGCCCCTTCCCCGCTTCCTCTGGACGAGAGGCGCGTCTGTCTCCCCCGGTCAGCCAGTGCCTGCTTCAGAACCCCAGACGTAAGGCAGAGCCCAGCAACCCTGCTCTGGGTGCCCATCCGGCCACTGCCACTCCCTGCCCCTCCCTGCCCCTGCCAGAGGGAGAACCCAGGATGGAGGCCAGTCTCGCTTTAAAGATGGCAGACAGGTCCAGGGGGTCAGCACGGACCTCGCTGCAGCCAGCAGGGGAGACGCTACCTACACATCTGGGGGCACAGCCGGGCCTGTGCTCTGATGGAGACGGGCAGGTGTAGAGCCAGGCAGGGCCTGTGTCCAGGTCTGGGTCCCGGGCAGCGCCCTGGCTTCTTTCCCTATGCCCACCCTGGTGCTCCACCCACGCTGGGCGGGAGCCACGTGGGGCCCAGTCAGTACCACTGGTGGCCGGTTTTCTGCAGGGAATTGTCCCTGTTCTCCCTGGCGCCCTGGGGACCTGTGGATAGAGGCCGCCCCGCTGGCTCTTTAGGGGTTTGCATGGATGTGGGTCCCCAGGACACGCAGGCGTGTGTGGTGGGCCCAGCACCCCATGGCAGAGCCACGTTGAGAAGCTGTACGTGCTGAGCCTAAGATTGCTGGGTGTCTGGGGTCACGGCCTGGAAAAAGGGTCCCTCAGCGACCCCTGCCCCGGGGAATTCCAGATCCTCGAGGATCTCCTGGCCCGTGGTGCCCTAATCTGGCTGCCCCTGAGCTGTGCGGGGCCTTGTGGAGTCTTGGGCTGGGGTGGGCCAAAGCCTGACGGTGCAGAAGCAGGGCGTGTGCCCCGCACACACTCAGGGACGTGCCCTCACGGCCTCCTGCGATGTCTGCCAGGCCCCGGGGGTCGGTCCCAGGGGCACACTGGTGCCCCAGCCCGGGTGCTGGACCCAGCTCTCAGGGCCGTGTCTCCGCTGGGAGGCTGGGGGGAGTCCACAGGAAGTGCCCCGGAGAGGGCCGCACTGGGCAGCCGTGAGCGGAGCCCACAGCCCTGTCTCCCCGGGACGGCCTGGCGGCCCCCGGCCCTTCGCTCTGGCGTCGCCCTTCCCCAGGCCTGGCCTGCTCTCTGCCTCCACTCCTTTGCTCTCTCCTCTGCTGTCACACTCCCGCCAGGTCTCTCTTTCCCCCGTCCCTGATGTCCCCCAGGGGGGCCGCCCCCTCCCCGCCCTCAGGCAGCGGCTGGCGCAGGCCCGGCGTGCAGACACCAAAAGCCCTGGGGCGGCGTCTGCGGAGTCTGGCGGGCAGGCTGGGCCTGTAAACACGCGAGGCCCAGATGGCAGAGGGGTCCCGGGCCCTCTCCAGGCAGACCTGGGAGGCAGGCCTGTCCTGGGCCATGGCAGCAGGCAGGGCAGAGGGAGAGGCCGACAGTCCGGCCCTGACCCTCACGGACCCCGTGACCCTCTAGGAGGCTGGCAGCAGCCAAAGGGGCCCGACAGTTGGCAGTGCAGGCTGGCTCCTGGGAGGGGCAAGGTGTGGCCGGGGGCCCAGCAAACTCGGAGCACGACAGCTCCCTCAAGGCACGGGGCCAAGAGGGGCACGGTGGGACATCCTGACGCAATGAGCCCCGAACTCTGCCCAGAGGTTAGCAGTCCCCCGCTTGCAGCCCATGCCCTCCTACAGCGGCTGCCTCCTTGCCCAAGGGGGTTTCATCCACAATACGTGCCGGGGCCAGCCAGGAACACGCCCCGAGTCGAGCTGCCTGGGGGAGACCTCGGCAAGCCCCTGACCCCGTACTCACCCTGGACCCTGGGCCGCAGAAAGAGGCTGGTGGGAGGGCAGAGCAGGTGGGGGCGGGAGCGCACTCCCAGCTGAACCCGAGCAAGTGGCAAGAATTGCCTGTCTGGCCCGGTGACCACCCCCTCAACACACACAAATGTGCGTGTGCTACACGTCTGTGTTCCCTCAGACATACCCAGCCCAGGGTGGCACCGGACGGAGCGGGTGGGGAGCTCTGAGTTCCAACATTCGCACGCTCCTTGACCTGAGGGGGCACAGCCATCCGAGCTCCAGGCATCAGCTGAGGACCGAGGCGTCCAGGCGGAGGGATGAGGCCTGGGAGAAGAGAGATGCTGGCTGAGCTGTGGGAAAGCGCACACCCTACGTCTGCACACTGTTGGCTTCGGCCCTCCCCGAGACTGCGCCCCAAGACCCCACGGCGCCCAGCACAGTTCAGGGGCACCCAGAGCCTCTCGGGGGACACCACAGGCCAGGAGAACCTCGGGGGCCTGGGATGCCCCCAGGCGGGTGGGCCATCTGTTCCGGTGATGTGTAAACAGACCCACAGCCAGCATGAAGCTGCTGAGACTCTGAGGCCTCAGAGAGGTCCCCTCTCCCCACTCAGCCACCTCCAGCAGAGTCCTCACTCGGAGGGCCACCTCCACGCCCTTCTCGAGCCTACGAAACTGACCCAAAGCCTGTGGTCAGTAGCCACAGCAGGCCCGGGTTCCTGGGCCACCGAATCACTGCTGGCTGCCCCAGGGGTGCTGCCAACAAATCCCTGAGCCTCCTGGAGCTGAGGCTGCGGCCAAGTCCCCGTTCTGCACAGGGCAGTGATGCTTGCCTCACGCCTTCTTCTTGCTCCAGCAAACGGAGACGAGGCCAGCAGGGCGCCCGGTCGGGGAGGTCTTTCAGTGGATCGTGAAAAAGTGGAAGTGTTAGTCGCTCAGTTTGTGTCCAACTGTTTATGACCCCATGGACTGTAGCCCACCAGGCTCCGCTGTCCGTGGAATTCTCCAGGCAAGAATCCTGGAATGGGTTGCCATGCCCTCTTCCAGGGGACATTCCTGAGTCAGGGATGGAACCCAGGTCTCCTGCATTGCAGGCAGATTTTTTACCATCTGAGCCACAGGGAAGCCCTTCAGTGGATCATAAACCCCTGCAAAGACTGGTTTCCACCCCCAGCCTCCTTGCTGAAGCCATGGGTGCGCTGGGGTTCACTCTGCACTCCCAAACTCTGCTAGGAGGTATTCCTGCCCAAGTCTTACAGAAGGGTAAACCGAGACTCAGGGCTCCAGAGAAGCCTGTCGGGCCAGACAGCTTGTGGGAGGGGGTCTGGGGGCTGCGGGCACTGACAGCGCAGGGTGGTCTCAGGGGAGCCTCTGCAGCAGCAACCCCGGTGGGGGAGGGGGCAGGCAGCCTCCCTGATTCTGTCTGCTTTGAGTATTCTGGCCAGGGCCACGGCTGTGCCACAGGGCAGGTGCGGGGCTTGGCGGGATCACAGCAGACAGCAGTCAGCTGCTCTACTCCCCAGCTCCTGGTGGTGAGGCGGGGACCCCTGGGGAGTCTGGGCAAGGTGGGCCCAGCTGGCTGCCGGCTGCGGCCTGCAAGAAAGGACTGGTGCTGGGGTCACCCGAGACCGGTCCATGTTACCCTCCCGGCCAGGCCGCTCACCTCCTGGGCTGCCCTGCCAGCCAGACACGGGGCAAGGACCGGCCACATGGTGCTGGAGTGTCTTCCGAAGGCCACGACAGGCGTCCAGTTTCCCGGAGGTGCTCAGCCACGTTCTACAAGAAACAAGGTGAGCGAGGAGTCAGCCCCACAGGTCTGGCGGCTCACAGCCCAAGCACAGAGGGGCTCAGCGGGCCTCTGCCCCTGCCCTCGTCCACTCCACCCCGTCTGACACTGCACCTGCAGGTCGCCCGGCCCTCCGCACACTGCTGAGGAGGCGCCTCCACACCCAGAGACCAGGGGCCTTAGAGGCAGAGGGCCTCACAGAGAAATCTCTCCTGACAGTCTGACTGCCCCGTCGTCGTCCTGGTGCGGGACTCGCGCTCAGAAGCAAACCCACCCACCGGCTCCCTCGCAGCCCAGCCGCGCACATCCTCCAGAGTCTGCAGAGGAAGGCGGCTGGTGAGCCTCGAGGCGCCTGCCCCTGGCAGAGCAAGCTTGCCACGTCGTGGAGCCCCACCCTCTTCACTCTGGCCCTGCCTTGGCACCCACCAGCTGGCACCTGGGGCCAGTTCTTCTGCCATCAGAGGCCTAATTCCTACCCACCCTTTGGGTCACCTCCTCCAGAGGGGCCACCTGCGTCAGGAGCAATGGGGTCAGCTCCAGCAATAGGCGGCGGTCCCTTGAAATCAGCTCACAGATGCTCTTGCTACCTGTCCCCCCTCAGGCTCCAGCTCCTAAGCCTGGCAGAGACCACCTCTTAGCTGTGTGGCCCTCACGCCCAGCATGGTGCCCAGCACCCAGGAGGCCTGGAAATGCCCCCACGGAATCTATTTTCTCGAGCTCCAAAATCACTGCAGATGGTGATGGCAGCCGTGAAATTAAAAGACGCTTGCTCTCTGGAAGAAAAACTACAACAAAGCTAGACAAGCATATTAAGGAGCCATCACTCTGCCAACAGAGGTCTGTATGGTTACAGCTGTGGTCTTTCCAGTAGTCACGTATGCATGTGAGAGCTGGACCATAAAGAAGGCTGAGCACCGAAGAACTCATGCTTTCAAACTGTGGTTCTGGAGAAGACTCGAGAGTCCCTTGGACAGTGAGGAGATCAAACCAGCCAATCCTAAGGAAGTCAACTGAATATTCACTGGAAGGACTGATGTTGAAGCTGAAGCTGAAATACTATGGCCACCTGATGTGACGAACTGACTCACTGGAAAAGACCCTGATGCTGGGAAAGACTGAGGGCAGGAGGACAGGGGGACAACAGTGGATGAGATGGTTGGATGGCATCACCGACTCTATGGATATGAGTTTGAGCGAGCTCCGGGAGTTGGTGAAGGACAGGGAGGCCTGGTATGCTGCAGTCTGTGGGGTCACAGAGAATCTTAGCAACTGGACACCACCACCCTCAGAACCACCCCTGCTACCTGAGAAGAGACGGTGCAGTTGTGACTTTGTGTCCTTCCTGAAGGCGCCAGTACGGGGACACCCTAGGATGACTTTCCAGGGCACCCAAGGACCAGAAGGCCGGGCAGAGACCCGGAAGCCGGCACTCGGCTGATGGCAGCCCAGGCTCAGCCTTCTGCTCCCGCCCAGCCTGGGCTCAGGCCGCAGGAGGCACACGGCGCTCCCAGAGCAGGGACGGCACATCCTCTGTGCCGACAAAAAGGCAAACCCAGACGGAAGTCCCACCCGCCACGACTGGGCGTTCTGCTGGGCCGTGAGCCTCGGGCCAGGCCGCGGGCAGACGCCCAGGGCTCTCCTTCTGGAGTCTCTGAGCCAGGCCCAGTGGGAGGCTGTGGCCGGGATGACGGCGGGTCGGGGCACCCAGTCCCCAAGAGCACACCGGGGCCTCCCCGCACCCAGGCGCAAGGGTGCGGCTCCCACAGACCCGGTCCTCTCGGGAGTGCCTGTCGCCTGAGGGCTGGGGCCGTGCTCCTTGTGGACAGGTGGGAGCCGTGTGGGTCTGGGGCACGGGGCAGCTCAGCACCCTCCTCTGCAGCAGTGCCTCTGACTCTGACTGTCGCGGGACACGTGTGGGACGTGTAGGGCCCTCAGGGTCCACAGGGGACCTGGTGGCGGCTTCCCTGGGATGTGCCCAGGCCTTACGATGCCTCAGAGGCTGTGCCGAGGTCACGCCTCTCTGGAGACAGAGGTGGGGCCCTGGGAGCCCACCGCCCGCAACCTACGTGTGGCACGGGTGCAGGACCCCGCATCGCGCAGCACTGGCTCTTGTCCTGCCTCCCGCTCGCTCGCTGCCCAGGCTCTCACGGAACCCTCTTCCCGACTGTCGGATGGGGCGCCAAGGTGTGTGCCCCGGAGCCCCGGAGCCCCGAGCAGATCCCGAGAGAAGCGCGGGGCCGGGCGGTCAGCCCAGGCCTGGCCGCTGCCGCCTGCGTGGGCTGCCAGCCTCGAGCCCACCACCGTCCTGTCCGTTTCCACATGTGTGTGGCTGGGCCAGGGTGTGGCCCGCGGGGTCTGCCACCTTCGCTGCAGCACGCGGCGTCTTTAGCAACGGCCACGTGGGATCTGGCTCCCTGACCAGGGATCCCAGCACGGGGAGCACGGGGTCTGAGCCACTGGACCAGCAGGCCCATCCCTACGGTCCTATTTATGGGAGCAGGGAGCACCTACCCCGCCTCCAGAAGGGACGGCCCTCCTGCCCACCCCCCAGCAGGATGGGCTGAGCGAACCCCCGCTGCCCAGGGAGGAGGTCCACGTGACAGCCCCCCCGTGTGGCCCCTGGGCTCGGGGGGCCCCAACGCCCTCCCTGGAGCGACGGGGCAGCAGCTCCGGGCCCCCACAGGTCGAGGACCCTCCACCAGCGCGGGGAGCTGATGGCAACACACCCAGTCTTCTCTCTGGACAGCGAATGTGGCCCAGCCGGCGGCCAGAGGGCTCCACCGTGGGCCACAGTGAATGCCCATGGCCCAGCGGCCGAGACCCCGGTTTTTGCAGACAGCCCAGGTCAGTATTTCTCTGTGGATGTTGGCATCAGAAGTTGGACCTCCAGGGCACAGGAGCTGGGAAGTGAAAGGGCACAAGGCCGCCTTCAGCAGGGGAGAACCAGCCAGAGGCGGGTGCTGGCCACCCACATCTGCTCAGCACACCTGGGGCTGCCGTTTCCACCCGATGGCGTGGGAGCTCCCGCTGCAGGCCCGGGGACGGCCCAGGGGCCCTGGCTGGATGGCTGAGCGTCGCAGGAGTGGCACGCGGCCACAGCCAGAATGCTCACAGGCACAGCCACCCGCTGGACTGTCCTGGCGCCAGGGCGCCCCTTCACAGCAGCATTTACAGGCGGCCCTCCCTCTGGGCACTCAGCACCCCTGAATCCTTTCACCCACCCGCCCAGCATCGCCCACGGAACCACCAGGCTGGCTGACCGCCGGGATCCCCGGCCCGGCGCTCTGCACACAGAGGTGCCAGGCAGAGCCACCTCCCTCGGGCAGCAATCCTCACCCTCTGCCCTCACAGTCCCGTGTTCCTGGGTTATACCCACAGCGTGTCACCTGCCCTCGGAGCCTTTAAGGCTGTCCTGGGAGTGCAGAGTGGCCCCGGGGAGGGCCTGAGCCTCTCCTGATGGGCCGGCCCACATGCTGAGCTAGAATAGTGGCCAGGGGCCTCAGCCTGTCTCAGGGTCACGAGTGAACCCCAAGCTGAGGCCCCTTGGGGACACAAGCCCCTATTTTGTGGCGGGGACTGGGAAGGCAGGAGAGTCAGTCAGACCCACCGCCTCTTCACGCTGTGTGACTCCAGGCACAGGACTGCCCCTCTCTGGCCCAGCTTCCTCCCCCGCGATACGGGACAGCCTGTCCCCCTTGTAGGGCTGTGGCATCATGGGCAACAGGAGGAAAAGTCCCAAACCCCAGGCTGGCTCACAGTCAGGCTCTCCCTCTCAGCCCTGGAACCCCACAGGGGCCCGCGGCTCTCAGAGCCCCTGCCCCATGGAGGGGTCGCTCGGGGGCAGGTCCTCTGTCCAGAGGCAGTTTTGTCCTCTGGAAGCTCCTGGCCCACGGAGGCCAGCGGAGCCTGCTGGCACCAGCACCAGGCCCAGCGGGGTGCCAGAAGGCCCACCCCACCCCACCCCAGCCCCCGAGCATCCCTGGATACTGGCACACTCCTGCGTCCACCCACAGGGGGCCGGGGCCACGGGGCTCCACCTCAGCTCTGTGCTTGCCACCCTGGACAGGCCCCTCCGGCTCCCCGGGCCTCCATCTCCTCGTCTGCGACAAACGGGCAGCAATGTGGGGCTCCCCTCCTAGGATTTCCCCAGACCAGAGACTGTGCAGAGAGAGTGCGCACCCACCGCTGACCCTCCATGTGATTTCCAGGCCACAGACGGCCACTCTGGCGCCTGCAGCCTCTCGTCTGACAGCTGGCTGACCCACCAGGGCTAGGCCTGAGTGGACACAGCTGTGGGCAGGCCCCGGGGCGGGAGGCTCTGAGCCACCGGCAGGAACTCCCCTGTCGGCCAAACTGAGGGCTCAGACCCACGGAATGCAGCACCCCCGGGGGCTCAGCCCTGCCTTGGGCACACGCGCCTGCAGCAGCCCACCCGGCCCCTCTCAGAGGCCATGTGTGGGAGAGACGTCCTTCCTGGAAACGCCGAGTGCTAACAAACCGCGGGCAGAGGTGCTGCGGGCACCCTGGGTGGCACTGTGCCAGGACTCAAGCCCTCAGAGGGGCCTGAGACAGGGCAGGAGGGGTCAGAGGTCGGCAGGCGAGCCTGCGGCCCATGTTTTTCAGCACCGCCCTCGCCAGGGGGGGTCCCAGATGCACAGACCGGGGGTGCGTGCCCCACTCTGCCACCCCACTGTGGCCGAGACAGCTCCAGGAGGGCCTCGGGGGGCTGACGGCTCCCAGGGCAGGCAGTGTGGGCAGCGTGCCGGTGAGCGCAGGCTTCTAAGACACAGCATCCGGGGGCAGAGGTGCCAGCCCAGGGGAGAAGCCGAGGCTCCAGAGCCAATCAGGGCCACAGAGGACCTTCTGGGCTGTGAAGCCTGGCCTCTCGAGGCCTCCTTTCTGTATCTTCAGAAGCAGCCATTTATACCTACCATCCAAAGCTGATGTCTGTCTGAGCACACGAATGTGGAGTTCCCGAGAGCCTGGCAGGCACACAGTGGGTCCGCACCGAAGGCCACCAGCGACAGCAGGCTCGTCACCGAGTTGGTCCGGCGGAGGAGGCCGGCCGCTCCCAGGCTCACACCTTGGGTGGGGTTCACCACGGCCGAGGATGGTACCTGGAACAGCAGAGTAAGAGCCC
>NW_017217486.1:0-12500 GCF_001704415.2 Capra hircus | reverse complement strand
CGGGTCCCTGAGGTCCCCGTTCGTAAGTTGCCGCTCTGGTGGCCTCAGGAAAAGGCCAGTACCCATGCGAGTTGCTTGGGCGCCTCTCGGGATTCCTCTCCAGTCGATGCTGGGCCTAAGACCTTGGGTGGAGTCGGTGCTGGAACCTGAGGTTTCCTCTTCAGTGCAGACATGGATCTTGGGTTACTTCTGGAGGCTCTCCAGGGGAGTCAATCCTCGTCTCGAGTCGGGGCATGCACGAGCGCTTTCCTCCCGAGCTGCAGCAGCAGTGTGGCGCTTCCCTTCGCGTGGATCAACGGATCTGTGGCTTTCCCTCGTGGCTTTCCCACGAGGTTTTCCCACGAGTCTTTCCCACAGGGCTGTCCACGTGCCACCGTGGTGTGAGTCGATCCTCGGCTTGAAAGTCGACGCAGTGCAGGGAAAACAGGTTTCCCTGGAATGGAGTGAGACATCTGGGGACTCTGGGAATGGTGGCACGACCCTGGAGTTCCTCTCGGCCTTTCCTGTGGAGAGCTCCTCCTCTTCAAGATGCGACGGAACACCGGGAATTCTTTCCCGAACACGCAGGGGAAGGATCCCTCTCCTCGAGCTAGGAGGCGGAAACGGGCTCCTCTGGATGTGGGCGGAACTTTCGTGCTTCCTCTCGAGTGGAGACGGGTATGTCGGGGAACTTCTTGAGTTGCAGTAAGGGTGTGAAGGACGCCTTTGGAAGTTCCGAGGTTAGGTGTGATTAGCCGAGACGCCTCTGCGGAAATGGGCCTCACCTCGCCTGGAGGGGAGAACCTCCTGGATTTTCTCGAGTTGCGGCAGGTGCTCTCACTTACGACGGGGACCTCAGGGACCCGCTCTGGAGGCCTCAGGAAAGGCCAGTCCCCATGCGAGTTGCTCGGGGGCCTCTCGGGATTCCTCTCCTTCGATGCCTGGTGCCTAAGATCTTGTGTGGAGTCGGTGCTGGAACCTGAGGATTCCTCTGCAGTGCATGACATGGATCTTGGTGTACTTTCTGGAGTCTCTCAGGGCAGTCAGTCCGCTACTCCACTGGGGGCATGCACGTGCGCTTTCCTCCCGATCTGTAGCAGCAGTGTCACGCTTCCCTTCGCATGGATCAAGGGATCTGTGGCTTTCCCTCGAGGCTTTCCCACGAGGGACTTTCCCACAGGGCTGTCCCACGTGCCACTGTGGTGTGAGTCGATCCTCGGTTTGAAAGTCGAGGCAGTGCAGGGAATAAAGGTTTCCCTGGAATGGACTGAGACATCTGGGTGACTCTGGGAATGGTGGCACGACCCTGGAGTTCCTCTCGCTTTTTCCTGTGGAGAGCGCCTCCTCTTAAGATGCGTCTGGAAACGCCGGAATTCTTTCCCGAACCACGCAGGGAAAGGATCACTGCCTCTCGAGCTAGGAGGCGGAAACGGGGCTCCTCTGGATGTGGGCGGGACTCTCGTGCTTCCTCTCGAGTGGAGACGGGTATGTCGGGGAACTTCTTGAGTTGCAGCAAGGGTGTGAAGGACCCTTTGGAAGTTCCAGAGGTTAGGTGTGATTAGCCTCGAGACGCCTCAGCGGAAATGGGCCTCATCTCGCCTGGAGGGGAGAACCTCCTGGATTTTCTCGAGTTGCGGCAGGTGCTCTCGACTTACGACGGAGACCTCAGGGACCCGCTCTGGTGGCCGTCAGAAAGGCCAGTCCCCATGCGAGTTGCTCGGGGGCATCTCGGGATTCCACTACCGTCGATGCGCGGGCCTAAGACCTTGTTTGGAGTCGGTGCCGGAACCTGAGGATTCCTCTCCAGTGCTGACTTGGATATTGGGGTACTTCTGGAGTCTCCCCAGGGGAGTCAGTCCTCGTCTCGAGTGGGGGCATGCACGTGCGCTTTCCTCCCGAGCTGTAGCAGCAGTGTCATGCTTCCCTTTGCGTGAATCAAGGGAACAGTGGCTTTCCCTCGAAGGCTTTCCCACGAGGCTTTACCCACGAGCGCTTTCCACACCACGTGCCACCATGGTGTGAGTCGATCCTCGGCTTGAAAGTTGAGGCAGTGCCGGGAAAACAGGCTTCCCTGGAATGGCCTGAGACATCTGCGGGACTCTGGGAATGGTGGAAGGACCCTGGAGTTCCTCACGCCTTTTCCTGTGGAAAGCCTACCCTCTTGAGATGCGACGGGAACGCCGGGAATTCTTTCTCCGACCATGCAGGGAAAGGATCCCTCCTCTCGATGCTATGAGGCGGAAACGGGGCTCCTCTGGATGTGGGCGGGACTCTCGTGCTTCCTCTCGAGTGGAGACGGGTATGTCGGGGAACTTCTTGAGTTGCAGCAAGGATGTGAAGGACGTTTTCGAAGTTCCAGAGGTTAGGTGTGATTAGCCTGGGGACGCCTCAGAGGAAACGGGCCTCATCTCGCCTGGAGGGGAGAACCTCCTGGATTTTTTCGAGTTGCGGCAGTTGCTCTCGACTTATGACGGGGACCTCAGGGACCCGCTCTGATGGCCTCAGGAAAGGCAGTACCCATGCTAGTTGCTCGGGGCCTCTCGGGATTCTTCTCCCGTCGATGCAGGGGCCTAAAACTTGTTTGGAGTCGGTGCCGGAACGTGAGGATTCCTCGCCAGTGCTGATGTGGATCTTGGGGTACTTCTGGAGTCTCTCCAGGGTAGTCAGTCCTCGTATCGAGTGGGGGCATGCACGTGCGCTTTCCTCCGAGATGTAGCAGCAGTGTCACACTTCTGTTCGCGTGAATCAAAGCAACTGTGGCTTCCCTCGAGGCTTTCCCACGAGGCTTTCTCTCGAGGCTTTCCCAGCTTTCCACGAGACTTTCCCACAGGGCTGACCCACGTGTCCACCAGTGTGTGAGTCGAACTCGGCGTCGAGGCGTGCAGGGAACAGGAATGGACTGAAAAAGGGGACCTAAGGAAAGCCTCCATGTGACCTTCCGAGAGGTCTCAGTCCATCAGGGAACCGTTCCCCGCACTGCCTCGACTTTCAGCGAGGTTCGACTCACACATGTGACACGTGGGTCAGCCCTGTGCAGTCTCGTGGAAAGCCTCGTGGGAAGCTCGAGAGAAGCCTCGTGGAAAGCCTCGAGGGAAGCCACAGTTGCTTTGATTCACGCGAACAGAAGTGTGACACTGCTGCTACATCTCGGAGGAAAGCGCACGTGCATGCCCCCACTCGATACGAGATGACTACCCTGGAGAGACTCCAGAAGTACCCAAGATCCACATCAGCACTGGCGAGGAATCCTCACGTTCCGGCACCGACTCCAAACAAGGTTTTAGGCCCCTGCATCGACGGGAGAAGAATCCCGAGAGGCCCGAGCAACTAGCATGGGTACTGGCCTTTCCTGAGGCCATCAGAGCGGGTCCCTGAGGTCCCCGTCATAAGTCGAGAGCAACTGCCGCAACTCGATAAAATCCAGGAGGTTCTCCCCTCCAGGCGAGATGAGGCCCGTTTCCTCTGAGGCGTCCCCAGGCTAATCACACCTAACCTCTGGAACTTCGAAAACGTCCTTCACATCCTTGCTGCAACTCAAGAAGTTCCCCGACATACCCGTCTCCACTCGAGAGGAAGCACGAGAGTCCCGCCCACATCCAGAGGAGCCCCGTTTCCGCCTCATAGCATCGAGAGGAGGGATCCTTTCCCTGCATGGTCGGGAAAGAATTCCCGGCGTTCCCGTCGCATCTCAAGAGGGTAGGCTTTCCACAGGAAAGGCGTGCAGGAACTCCAGGGTCCTTCCACCATTCCCAGAGTCGCCCAGATGTCTCAGGCCATTCCAGGGAAGCCTGTTTTCCCGGCACTGCCTCAAATTTCAAGCCGAGGATCGACTCACACCATGGTGGCACGTGGATAGCGCTGTGGTAAAGCCTCGTGGGAAAGCCTGGTGGGAAAGCCTCTAGGGAAAGCCTCGAGGGAAAGCCACTGTTCCCTTGATTCACGCGAAGGGAAGCATGACACTGCTGCTACAGCTCGGGAGGTAAGCGCTCGTGCATGCCCCCACTCGAGACGAGGACTGACTCCCCTGGGGAGACTCCAGAAGTACCCCAATATCCAAGTCAGCACTGGAGAGGAATCCTCAGGTTCCGGCACCGACTCCAAACAAGGTCTTAGGCCCGGGCATCGACGGTAGTGGAATCCCGAGATGCCCCCGAGCAACTCGCATGGGGACTGGCCTTTCCTGCGGCCACCAGAGAGGGTCCCTGAGGTCTCCGTCGTAAGTCGAGAGCACCTGCCGCAACTCGAGAAAATCCAGGAGGTTCTCCCCTCCAGGCGAGATGAGGCCCATTTCCGCTGAGGCGTCTCGAGGCTAATCACACCTAACCTCTGGAACTTCCAAAGGGTCCTTCACACCCTTGCTGCAACTCAAGAAGTTCCCCGACATACCCGTCTCCACTCGAGAGGAAGCACAAGAGTCCCGCCCACATCCAGAGGAGCCCCGTTTCTGCCTCCTGGCTCGAGAGGAGGGATCCTTTCCCTGCGTGTTCGGGAAAGAATTCCCGGCATTTCCGTCGCATCTCAAGAGGAGGCGCTCTCCACAGGAAAGGCGAGAGGAACTTCAGGGTCGTGCCACCATTCCCAGAGTCACCCAAATGTCTCAGTCCATTCCAGGGAAACATGTTTTCCCTGCACTGCGTCGACTTTCAAGCCGAGGATCGACTCACACCACGGTGGCACGTTGGACAGCCCTGTGGGAAAGCCTCATAGGAAAGCCTCGTGGGAAAGCCTCGAGGGAAAGCCACAGATCCCTTGATCCACGCAAAGGGAAGTGTGACACTGCTGCTACAGCTCGGGAGGAAAGCGCACGTGAATGCCCCCACTCGAGACGAGGACTGACTCCCCTGGGGAGACTCCAGAAGTACCCCAAGATCCATGTCAGCACTGGAGAGGAATCCTCAGGTTCTGGCACTGACTCCACACAAGATCTAGGCCCCAACATCGACGGGAGAGGAATCCCGAGAGACCCCAGAGCAAATCGCATGGGGACTGGCCTTTACTGACGCCACCGGAGCGGGTCCCTGAGGTCCACGTTCTAAGTTGAGAGGACCTGCCGCAACTCGAGAAAATTCAGGAGGTTCTCCCCTCCAGGCGAGGTGAGGCCCATTTCCGCAGAGGCGTCTCGAGGCTAATCACACCTAACCTCGGAACTTCCAAAGGGTCCTTCACACCCTTACTGCAACTCAAGAAGTTCCCCGACATACCCGTCTCCACTCGAGAGGAAGCACGAAAGTTCCGCCCACATCCAGAGGAGCCCCGTTTCCGCCTCCTAGCTCGAGAGGAGGGATCCTTCCCCTGCGTGTTCGGGAAAGAATTCCCGGTGTTCCCGTCGCATCTGAAGAGGAGGAGCTCTCCACAGGAAAGCCGAGAGGAACTCCAGGGTCGTGCCACCATTCCCAGAGTCCCCCAGATGTCTCACTCCATTCCAGGGAAACCTGTTTTCCCTGCACTGCGTCGACTTTCAAGCCGAGGATCGACTCACACCACGGTGGCACGTGGGACAGCCCTGTGGGAAAGACTCGTGGGAAAACCTCGTGGGAAAGCCACGAGGGAAAGCCACAGATCCGTTGATCCACGCGAAGGGAAGCGCCACACTGCTGCTGCAGCTCGGGAGGAAAGCGCTCGTGCATGCCCCGACTCGAGACGAGGATTGACTCCCCTGGAGAGCCTCCAGAAGTAACCCAAGATCCATGTCTGCACTGAAGAGGAAACCTCAGGTTCCAGCACCGACTCCACCCAAGGTCTTAGGCCCCAGCATCGACTGGAGAGGAATCCCGAGAGGCGCCCAAGCAACTCGCATGGGTACTGGCCTTTCCTGAGGCCACCAGAGCGGGTCCCTGAGGTTCCCGACGTAAGTCGAGAGCACCTGCCGCAACTCGAGAAAATCCAGGTGGTTCTCCCCTAAAGGCGAGTTGAGGCCCATTTCCGCAGAGGTGTCTCGAGGCTAATCACACCTAACCTCTGGAACTTCCAAATGGTCCTTCAAAACCATGCTGCAACTCAAGAAGATCCCCGACATACCCGTCTCCACTCGAGAGGAAGCACGAGAGTCCCGCCCACATCCAGAGGAGCCCCGTTTCCGCCTCCTAGCTCGAGAGGAGGGATCCTTTCCCTGCGTGGTCGGGAAAGAATTCCCGGCGTTCCCGTCGCATCTCAAGAGGAGGCGCTTTCCACAGGAAAGGCGAGAGGAACTCCAGGGTCGTGCCACCATTCCCAGAGTCCCCCAGATGTCTCAGTCCATTCCAGGGAATCCTGTTTTTCCTGTACTGCCTCGACTTTCAAGCCGAGGATCGACTCACACCACGGTGGCACGTGGGACAGCCCTGTGGGAAAGCCTCGTGGGAAAACCTCGTTGGAAAGCCTCGAGGGAAAGCCCCTGATCCCTTGATCCACGCAAAGAGAAGCGTGACACTGCTGCTTCAGCTCGGGAGGAAAGCGCACGTGCATTCCCCCACTCGAGACGACGACTGACTCCCCTCGGGAGACTCCAGAAGTACCCCAAGATCCATGTCAGCACTGGAGAGGAATGCTCAGGTTCCGGCACCTACTCCACACAAGATCTTAGCCCCGGCATAGACGGGAGAGGAATCCTGAGAGGCCCCCGAGCAATTCGCAGGGGACTGGCCTTTCCTGAGGCCACCAGAGCGGGTCCCTGAGGTCCCCGTCGTAAGTCGAGAGCACCTGCCGCAACTCGAGAAAATCCAGGAGGTTCTCCCCTCCAGGCGAGATGAGGCCCATTTCCGCTTAGGCGTCTCCAGGCTAATCACATCTAACATCTGGAACTTCCAAAGGTGTCCTTTCACACCCTTGCTGCAACTCAAGAAGTTCCCCGACATACCCGTCTCCACTCCAGAGGAAGCACGGAGAGTCCCGCCCACATCCAGAGGAGCCCCGTTTCCAGCCTCCTAGCTCGAGAGGAGGATCCTTTCCCTGCGTGGCTCGGGAAAGAATTCCGGCGTTCCGTCGCATCTCAAGAGGAGGCGCTCTCCCAGGAAAGGCGAGAGGAACCCGGGATCCCAAGTCCTCCATCTCGAGCTAGGAGCGGAAACCGGGCTCCTCTGGACTGTGGGCGGGACACACGTGCTTCCTCCTGGAGGAAAGACGGGAATGTCGGGGACTTCTTGGATGTTGCAGCAAAGGGAAGCTGTCGAACGATGACACCTGCTTCAGCTCGCGAGAAGCGCACGTGCATTCCCCACTCGAGACGACGGCACTCGTGGGAGACTCCAGAAGTACCCAAGATCATGTCAGCACTGAAGGAAGCTCAGGTTCGCACTACTCACACAATCTGCCCGGCATGCGGAGAGAATCCCGAGTGCGGCAGGTGCTCTCGACTTCGACGGGACCTCAGGACCGCTTGGTGGCCTCAGAAGGCCAGTCCCAGCGAGGTCTCGGGCCTCTCGGATTCCTCTCCGTCGATGCCGGGGCAAGATCTTGTGTGGAGTAGGTGCCAGAACCTGAGCATTCCTCTCCAGTGCTGACATGGATCTTGGGTACTTCTGGAGTCTCCCACGGGAGTCAGCGTCGTCTCGAGTGGGGAATGCACGTGCGCTTTCCTCCGAGCTGAAGCAGCAGTGTCACGCCTTCTCTTTGCGTGGATCAAGGGATCAGGGGCTTTCCCTCGAGGCTTTCCAACGAGGTTTTCCCACGAGGCTTTCCCACAGGGCTGTCCCCACGTGCCACCGTGGTGTGAGTCGATCCTCGGCTTGAAAGTCGAGGCAGTACAGGAAAACAGGATTCCCTGGAATGGACTGAGACATCTGGGGGACTCTGGGAATGGTGGCACGACCCTGGAGTTCCTCTCGCCTTTCCTGGTGGAAAGCGCCTCC
Source organism: Capra hircus (assembly GCF_001704415.2). Classification (NCBI taxonomy): domain Eukaryota; kingdom Metazoa; phylum Chordata; class Mammalia; order Artiodactyla; family Bovidae; genus Capra; species Capra hircus. The sequence continues at coordinate 4,695 of NW_017217486.1, read as the reverse complement.
TCTTGAGATGCGACGGGAACGCCGGGAATTCTTTCCCGACCACGCAGGGAAGGATCGCTCCTCTCGAGCTAGGAGGCGGAAACGGGCTCCTCTGGATGTGGGCGGGACTCTCGTGCTTCCTCTCGAGTGGAGATGGGTATGTCGGGGATCTTCTTGAGTTGGCAGCATGGTTTTGAAGGACCATTTTGGGAAGTTCCAGAGGTTAGGTGTGATTAGCCTCGGAGACACCTCTGCGGAAATGGGCCTCAACTCGCCTTTAGGGGAGAACCACCTGGATTTTCTCGAGTTGCGGCAGGTGCTCTCGACTTACGTCGGGAACCTCAGGGACCCCTCTGGTGCCTCAGGAAAGGCCAGTACCCATGCGAGTTGCTTCGGCGCCTCTCGGATTCCTCTCCAGTCGATGCTGGGGGCCTAAGACCTTGGGTGGAGTCGGTGCTGGAACCTGAGGTTTCCTCTTCAGTGCAGACATGGATCTTGGGTACTTCTGGAGGCTCTCCAGGGGAGTCAGTCGTCGTCTCGAGTGGGGGAATGCACGTGCGCTTTCCTCCCGAGCTGAAGCAGCAGTGTCACGCTTCTCTTTGCGTGGATCAAGGGATCAGGGGCTTTCCCTCGAGGCTTTCCAACGAGGTTTTCCCACGAGGCTTTCCCACAGGGCTGTCCCACGTGCCACCGTGGTGTGAGTCGATCCTCGGCTTGAAAGTCGAGGCAGTACAGGAAAACAGGATTCCCTGGAATGGACTGAGACATCTGGGGGACTCTGGGAATGGTGGCACGACCCTGGAGTTCCTCTCGGCTTTCCTGTGGAATGCGCCTCCTCTTGAGATGCGACGGGAACGCCGGGAATTCTTTCCCGACCACGCAGGGAAAGGATCCCTCCTCTCGAGCTAGGAGGTCGGAAACGGGGCTCCTCTGGATGTGGGCGGGACTCTCGTGCTTCCTCTCGAGTGGAGACGGGTATGTCGGGGATCTTCTTGAGTTGCAGCATGGTTTTGAAGGACCATTTGGAAGTTCCAGAGGTTAGGTGTGATTAGCCTCGAGACACCTCTGCGGAAATGGGCCTCAACTCGCCTTTAGGGGAGAACCACCTGGATTTTCTCGAGTTGCGGCAGGTGCTCTCGACTTACGTCGGGAACCTCAGGGACCCGCTCTGGTGGCCTCAGGAAAGGCCAGTACACCATGCGAGTTGCTTGGGCGCCTCTCGGGATTCCTCTCCAGTCGATGCTGGGGCCTAAGACCTTGGGTGGAGTCGGTGCTGGAACCTGAGGTTTCCTCTTCAGTGCAGACATGGATCTTGGGTTACTTCTGGAGGCTCTCCAGGGGAGTCAATCCTCGTCTCGAGTCGGGGCATGCACGAGCGCTTTCCTCCCGAGCTGCAGCAGCAGTGTGGCGCTTCCCTTCGCGTGGATCAACGGATCTGTGGCTTTCCCTCGTGGCTTTCCCACGAGGTTTCCCACGAGTCTTTCCCACAGGGCTGTCCTCGTGGGAAAGCCACGAGGGAAAGCCACAGATCCGTTGATCCACGCGAAGGGAAGCGCCACACTGCTGCTGCAGCTCGGGAGGAAAGCGCTCGTGCATGCCCCGACTCGAGACGAGGATTGACTCCCCTGGAGAGCCTCCAGAAGTAACCCAAGATCCATGTCTGCACTGAAGAGGAAACCTCAGGTTCCAGCACCGACTCCACCCAAGGTCTTAGGCCCCAGCATCGACTGGAGAGGAATCCCGAGAGGCGCCCAAGCAACTCGCATGTGTACTGGCCTTTCCTGAGGCCACCAGAGCGGGTCCCTGAGGTTCCCGACGTAAGTCGAGAGCACCTGCCGCAACTCGAGAAAATCCAGGTGGTTCTCCCCTAAAGGCGAGTTGAGGCCCATTTCCGCAGAGGTGTCTCGAGGCTAATCACACCTAACCTCTGGAACTTCCAAATGGTCCTTCAAAACCATGCTGCAACTCAAGAAGATCCCCGACATACCCGTCTCCACTCGAGAGGAAGCACGAGAGTCCCGCCCACATCCAGAGGAGCCCCGTTTCCACCTCCTAGCTCGAGAGGAGGGATCCTTTCCCTGCGTGGTCGGGAAAGAATTCCCGGCGTTCCCGTCGCATCTCAAGAGGAGGCGCATTCCACAGGAAAGGCGAGAGGAACTCCAGGGTCGTGCCACCATTCCCAGAGTCCCCCAGATGTCTCAGTCCATTCCAGGGAATCCTGTTTTTCCTGTACTGCCTCGACTTTCAAGCCGAGGATCGACTCACACCACGGTGGCACGTGGGACAGCCCTGTGGGAAAGCCTCGTGGGAAAACCTCGTTGGAAAGCCTCGAGGGAAAGCCCCTGATCCCTTGATCCACGCAAAGAGAAGCGTGACACTGCTGCTTCAGCTCGGGAGGAAAGCGCACGTGCATTCCCCCACTCGAGACGACGACTGACTCCCCTCGGGAGACTCCAGAAGTACCCCAAGATCCATGTCAGCACTGGAGAGGAATGCTCAGGTTCCGGCACCTACTCCACACAAGATCTTAGCCCCGGCATAGACGGGAGAGGAATCCTGAGAGGCCCCCGAGCAATTCGCAAGGGGACTGGCCTTTCCTGAGGCCACCAGAGCGGGTCCCTGAGGTCCCCGTCGTAAGTCGAGAGCACCTGCCGCAACTCGAGAAAATCCAGGGAGGTTCTCCCCTCCAGGCGAGATGAGGCCCATTTCCGCTTAGGCGTCTCCAGGCTAATCACATCTAACATCTGGAACTTCCAAAAGGGTCCTTCACACCCTTGCTGCAAGCTCAAGAAGTTCCCCGACATACCCGATCTCCACTCGAGAGGAAGCACGAGAGTCCCGCCCACATCCAGAGGAGCCCCGTTTCAGCCTCCTAGCTCGAGAGGAGGGATCCTTTCCCTGCGTGCTCGGGAAAGAATTCCCGGCGTTCCCGTCGCATCTCAAGAGGAGGCGCTCTCAACCGGAAAGGCCGAGAGGAACTCCTGGGTCGTGCCACCATTCCCAGATCCCGCAGATGTTCTAGTCCATTCCAGGGAAACCTGTTTCCCCTGCACTGCCTCGACTTTCAAGCCGAGGATCGACTCACACCACGGTGGCACGTGGGACAGCCCTGTGGGAAAGCCTCGTGGGAAAACCTCGTTGGAAAGCCTCGAGGGAAAGCCACCTGATCCCTTGATCCACGCAAAGGGAAGCGCTGACACTGCTGCTTCAGCTCGGGGAGGAAAGCGCATCGTGCATTCCCCGACTCGAGACGACGGACTGACTCCCCTGGGAGAGCCTCCAGAAGTACCCAAGATCCATGTCAGCACTGGAGAGAGGAAACCTCAGGTTCCGCACCGACTCCACCACAAGGTCTTTAGGCCCCAGCATCGACGGAGAGGAATCCCGAGAGGCGCCCAGAGCAACTCGCATGGGACTGGCCTTTCTGAGGCCACCAGAGCGGTCCCTGAGGTCCCCGTCGTAAGTCGAGAGCACCTGCCGCAACTCGAGAAAATCCAGGAGGTCTCCCTCCAGGCGAGATGAGGCCCATTTCCGCTGAGGCGTCTCGAGCTAATCACACCTAACCTCTGGAACTTCCAAAGGGTCCTTCACACCCTTGCTGCAACTCAAGAAGTTCCCCGACATACCCGTCTCCACTCGAGAGGAAGCACGAGTGTCCCACCCACATCCAGAGGAGCCCCGTTTCCGCCTCCTAGCTCGAGAGGAGGATCCTTTCCCTGCGTGGTCGGAAAGAATTCCCGGCGTTCCCGTCGCATCTCAAGAGGAGGCGCATTCCACAGGAAAGGCCGAGAGGAACTCCAGGTCGTGCCACCATTCCAGAGTCCCCCAGATGTCTCAGTCCATTCCAGGGAATCCTGTTTTTCCTGTACTGCCTCGACTTTCAAGCCGAGGATCGACTCACACCACGTGGCACGTGGGACAGCCCTGTGGGAAAGCCTCGTGGGAAAACCTCGTTGGGAAAGCCTCGAGGGAAAGCCCCTGATCCCTTGATCCACGCAAAGGAGAAGCGGTGACACTGCTGCTTCAGCTCGGGAGGAAAGCGCACGTGCATTCCCACTCGAGACGACGGCTGACCCCTGGGGAGACTCCAGAAGTACCCCAAGATCCATGTCAGCACTGGGGAGGAATGCTCAGGTTCCTGGCACCTACTCCACACAAATCTTTGCCCCGGCATCGACGGGACAGGAATCCCGAGAGGCCGAAGCAACTCGCATGGGGACTGGCCTTTCCTGAGGCCACCAGAGCGGGTCCCTGAGGTCCCCGTCGTAAGTCGAGAGCACCTGCCGCAACTCGAGAAAATCCAGGAGGTTCTCCCCTCCAGGCCGAGATGAGGCCCATTTCCGCTGAGGCGTCTCGAGGCTAATCACACCTAACCTCTGGAACTTCCAAAGGGTCCTTCACACCCTTGCTGCAACTCAAGAAGTTCCCCGACATACCCGTCTCCACTCGAGAGAAGCACGAGTGTCCCGCCCACATCCAGAGGAGCCCCGTTTCCGCCTCATAGCTCGAGAGGAGGGATCCTTTCCCTGCATGGTCGGAAAAGAATTCCGGCGTTTCCGTCGCATCTCAAGAGGAGGCGCTCTCCACAGGCAAAATAGCAGAGACTCCAGGGTCGTGCCACCATTCCCAGAGTCCCCCAGATGTCTCAGTCCATTCCAGGGAAACCTTTATTCCCTGCACTGCCTCGACTTTCAAACGAGGATCGACTCACACCAC
>NW_017217485.1:0-22871 GCF_001704415.2 Capra hircus | reverse complement strand
ATTGAGCAGCAGGTGCTCTCGACTTACGACGGGGACTTTCAGGACCGCGCTTCGAGAAAATCCAGGAGGTTCTCCCCTCCAGGCGAGATGAGGCCCATTTCGCTGAGGCGTCTCGAGGCTAATCACACCTAACCTCTGGAACTTCCAAAGGGTCCTTCACACCCTTGCTGCAACTCAAGAAGTTCCCCGACATACCGTCTCCACTCGAGAGGAAGCACGAGAGTCCCGCCCACATCCAGAGGAGCCCCGTTTCGCTCTAGCTCGAGAGGAGATCCTTTCCCTGCGTGGTCGGAAAGAATTCCCGGCGTTCCCGTCCATCTCAAGAGGAGGCGCTCTCCACAGGAAAGGCGAGAGGAACTCCAGGGTCGTGCCACCATTCCCAGAGTTCCCCAGATGTCTCAGTCCATTCCAGGGAAACCTGTTTTCCCTGCACTGGACTCACACCACGGTGGCACGTGGGACAGCCCTGTGGGAAAGCCTCGTGGGAAAGAAAGCCTCGAGGGAAAGCCACAGATCCCTTGATCCACGGGAAGCGTGACATGCTGCTACAGCTCGGGAGGAAAGCGCACGAGCATGCCCCCACTCGAGACGAGGACTGACTCCCCTGGGGAGACTCAGAAGCCCCAAGATCCATGTCAGCACTGCAGAGGAATGCTCAGTTCCGGCACCGACTCCACACAAGGTCTAGGCCCCGGCATCGAGGAGAGGAATCCCAGAGGCCCCCGAGCAACTCGCATAGGGACTGGCCTTTCCTGAGGCCACCAGAGCGGGTCCCTGAGGTCCCCGTCGAAAGTCGAGAGCACCTGCCGCAACTCGAGAAAATCCAGGCGGTTCTCCCCTCCTGGCAACATGAGGACCATTTCCACTGAGGCGTCTCGAGGCTAATCACACCTAACCTCTGGAACTTCCAAAGGGTCCTTTACACCCTTGCTGCAAATCCAGAATTTCCCCGACATAGCCGTCTCCACTCGAGAGGAAGCACGAGAGTCCCGCCCACATACAGAGGAGCACCGTTTCCGCCTCCTAGCTCGAGAGAAGGGATCCTTTCCCTGAGTGGTCGGGAAAGAATTCCCGGCGTTCCCGTCGCATCTCAAGAGGAGGCGCTCTCCACAGGAAAGTCGAGAGGAAGTCCAGGGTCGTGCCACCATTCCCAGATTCGCCAGATGTCTCAGTCCATTCCAGGGAAACCTGTTTTCCTTGCACTGCGTTGACTTTCAAGCCATCGATCGACTCACACCACGGTGGCACGTGGGATAGCCCTGTGGGAAAGCCTCGTGGGAAAGCCACAGATCCCTTGATCCAGGCGAAGGGAAGCATGACACTGCTGCCACAGCTCCGGAGGTAAGCGCACGTGCATGCGCCCACTCAAACGAGGACTGACTCCCCTGGGGAGACTCCAGAAGTACCCCAAGATCCATGTCAGCACTGCAGAAGAATCCTCAGGTTCCGGCACCGGACTCCACACAAGGTCTTAGGCCCCGGCCTCGATGGTAGAGGAATCCCGAGAGGCCCCCGAGCAACTTGCATGTGGACTGGCCTTTCCTGAGGCCACCAGAGCGGGTCCCTGAGGTCCCCGTCGTAAGTCGAGAGCACCTGCCGCAACTCGAGAAAATCCAGGAGGTTCTCCCCTCCAGGCGAGATGAGGCCCATTTCCGCTGAAGCGTCTGGAGGCTAATCACACCTAACCTCTGGAACTTCCAAAGGGTCCTTCACACCCTTGCTGCCACTCAAGAAGTTCCCCTGACATACCCGTCTCCTCTCGATAGGAAGCACGAGGGTCCCGCCACATCCAGAGGAGCCCCTTTCCGCCTCGTAGCTCGAGATGTGGGATCCTTTCCCTGCTTCGGTCGGGAAAGAATTCCCGGCGTTCCTGTCGCATCTCAAGTGGAGGCGCTCTCCACAGGAAATGCGAGAGGAACTCCAGAGTCCGTGCCACCATTCCAAGAGTCCCCTAGATGTCTCAGTCCATTCCAGAGGAACCTGTTTTCCCTGGCACTGCCTCGACTTTCACGCCGAGGTTCGACTCACACCCTCGGCGGCATGTGGGACAGCCCTCTGGGATAGCCTCGTGGTAAAGCCTGGAGGAAAAGCCACAGATCACTTGATCCACGCGACCGGAAGCGTGACACTGCTGCTACAGCTCGGAGGAAAGCGCACGTGCATGCCCCCATTCGAGACGAAGACTGACTTCCCTGGGGGGGCTCCAGAGCTACCCCAAGATCCATGTCAGCACTGTAGAGGAATCCTCAGGTTCCTGCCCCAACTCCTCGCAAGGTCTTTTTTTTTTCTTTCCTTTTTACTCTTTTCTTTGCATTTATTTAAACACAGTTCTCAAAATTTTTGAGTGAAATTGGGCCTCCTTTGGTAAGCAAAGAACCTGAAATTAGTATTTAAAAAATGAACAGGCAAAGTCTTCAGATCATCCACAACACAGGTGTAGTGTTCCCTTCTTTTTTCTCAAAACTCTGAACCACCCAGTTTTTCCATATAGTCTTAAAAGCTAGGAGAACAAGAGTACATTTGTGGTGGAATATTATTTTCACTTGCTGATTACTAATTGAAATACCATTATCCCCTTCTAACAGCTTTAAGAAATAGCCTTTTTAAGGCATACATTGTGCAACTCATCTTATTCCCTGCTATGTATAATACAGATTACATAAAGGCTGTCAAAGTCACATTTATATAAGCATTAAGCATTTGCTGTATTGAAAGATCTTTAGTTTTTAACACTAGCAGTTATAGAGTTACAGAGCGTAATTTTTATCACTTAACTGCAGGTATATTAAGTATGGTATGTTTCATGGACTCGAGGAAAACGGGCATTTTTTTCTTTAATTTACTACTGACAATCTAATCAGAAACAGTTCTCCTAAGCATTGATATGTTAGAAAGAAAAGTAAAAACCAAACGTTATTGTTGCTTTTTGCCATTTGGTAGCATTTTACACACAGGCTTCAATCTTCAGAATACCCTGTATTCAGTAGAAAAACCATTTAAATGAAGTTCTGTACAATAGAAACTTCTCAGCAGTCAAAATTTTAGACTGTAAAAAATACATGTAAAACATACTTTTCTGAAAACACTTAACTTTGGAACAAAGCACCGAACTACACAAATGCAGAATGAAAACAGCATTTCAACTCCACCAAAAAGTAGTCATCATAAAAGGTGTAAAAGTCACCTAACTTCACCAGGCACTGTTCACTTTTTAAACAGGAGACAATAAAAAATATTGTCCACAAACAATATCCCAACTCTAGGGCAGGTTTCAGAAAGTCTTCATCTTCATGCTTTAATAGCGATGAGGTGAGTATGATCGAGATCTGGAACGTGATCTGTATCCTCCACGGACTATAGTAGGGGAGAAGGTGACCGTCTTCTGTATTTCTGATCCCTGTCTTGAGCAGCTCTCCATCCTCCTCCTCCTCCCTCCTCCTCCTCTGTACGATCTGCTGTAATAGTCCCGATCATCATAGCCTCGATCATATCCTCTGTCATAGTAATCTCGACGGCGTGAGCTGCCATAGGTAGGTCTCCCCATGTAAATTCCTGCTGTTGGAGTATGTGGTCTTTTCGTTATGGAGAAGTCAACTCTGATCCTACATCCATCAAGCTCCATTCCATTGGCACGCTCTTTTGGCTTCCTTGGCATCATCTACATTTTCAAAGTATACAAAGGCAAATCCTCTTGAACGTCTAGACTGCTGGTCATATACAATAGATACATCAGCAATTGGGCCATATTTAGAGAACATTTCTCTTAGATCTCTTTCTGTAGTATACAAGCTCAATCCAAATACTCCAAGACAACAGTTAGGATCAGGATTTGCCCGATTCCCAACATGACGCCAGCGAGTAGACATGGGAGAATGACTGTGGCTATGCCGTCTTCGATAATCTCTGCTGTAAGATCTGCTACGAGATCTTCTATGGGACCGGGACCGAGATCGTGACCTTGTATAATGCCTCCGAGAACTTCTTCTGGATCTAGACCTAGATTCCGATCTGGACCTGGACTTTGATCTGGAACGCCTGGAATCTTCCTTGGAGCGAGACCTTGCAGGGGTATGACTTGCAGATTTCCCAGATCCATGAGCACTTCCGCTTCTGGAAGCAGAACGGGATTCCCCCTCGCCGTAGTTCTCCTCGCCGCTGTCGCTCATGACTTTCACTGCTGTCGCCGGCTCGATGTGCTTCAATCGAAGCTGCCAACCTCTCGCACCTTCAGTGTAGAGGCTCCGCCGCAGCCTCACACCACACACCGGTGCCGCAGGCACTGAGAACCGAAACGCTCCGCGCCGCCTCCGCTCGGCTCTCCACACAAGGTCTTAGGCCCCGGCATCGACGTGAGAGGAATCCTGAGAGGCCCCCTAGCAACTCCCATGGGCACTGGCCTTTTCTGAGGCCACAGGAGCGGGTCCCTGAGGTCCCCATGCTAAGACGAGAGCACCTGCTCCAACTCAAGATAATCCCAGGAGGTTCTCCCCTCCAGGCGAGATGAGGCCCATTTCCCCTGAGGCATCTCGAGGCTAATCACACCTAACCTCTGGAACTTCCAAAGGGTCTTTGACACCCCTGCGGCAAGTCAAGAAGATCACCGACATACCCGTCTCCACTCGAGATGAAGCACGAGGGTCCCACCCACATCCAGAGGAGCCCCGTTTCCGCCTCGTATCTAGAGAGGAGGGATCCTTTCCCTGCGTGGTCGGGAAAGAATTCCTGGCGTTCCCGTCGCATCTCAAGAGGAAGTGCTCTCCACAGGAAAGGCCAGAGGAACTCCAGGGTCGTGCCACCATTCCAAGAGTTCCCCAGATGTCTCAGTCCATTCCAGAGGAACCTGTTTTCCCTGCACTGCCATGACTTTCACGCCGAGGATCGTCTCACACCAAGGTGGCATGTGGGACAGCCCTGTGGGAAAGCCTCATGGGAAAGCCTAGAGGGAAAGCCACAGATCCCTTGATCCACGCGACGGGAAGCGTGACACTGCTGCTACCGCTCAGGAGGAAAGCGCACGTGCATGCCCCACTCGAGACGAGGACTGACTCCCCTGGGGAGACTCCAGAAGTACCACAAGATCCATGTCAGCACTGGAGAGGAATCTTCAGGTTCCAGCCCCGACTTCACACAAGGTCTTAGGCCCCGGCATCGACAGGAGAGGAATCCTGAGAGGCCCCCTAGAAACTTGAATGGGGACTGGCCTTTCCTGAGGCCACCAGAGCTGGCCCCTGAGGTCCCCGTCGTAAGTCGAGAGCACCTGCCGCAACTCGAGAAAATCCAGGAGGTTCTCCCCTCCAGGCGAGATGAGGCCCATTTCCACTGAGGTGTCTCGAGGCTAATCACACCTAACCTCTGGAACTTCCAAAAGGTACTTTACACCCTTGCTGCAACTCAAGAAGTTCCCCGACATACCCGTCTCCACTCGAGAATAAGCAAGATGGTCCCCCCTACATCCACAGGAGGCGCGTTTCCGCCTCGTCGCTCGAGATGAGGGATCCTTTCCTTCCGGGGACCAGCGTGAGGAATTCCGCCTATGGCAAAGGTCATGAGGAAGGAGGCTTGGCATGCGCAAAGGCGTGATCAAGCCTCAGGTAACCCCCTGTTCCCGAGCATCGAACCCCAAAACCAGAGTCTGTTTTATGCTCTCACCTACACTTCTGACTTTACGGGGGCTCTCCCCCATAACTGTTTCTCTCGGAGAAGAAGTAAACGTGCAGCTTCAAGGCAATAAATATTCTTGGGCATGACAAGAGTGTTTCAGCTTGCCGACTCCTCTGAAGGTTATCTAGCCCACCTTTATAGGTTTGTCCGGCCACATGTGATTGTTTACAGCCTCCCAACCTGAGAGGCATGAGATGTTTTAGACTTACTAAAGGCAAATTATTTTGGGGAGTTAGAAATTATTAGTATAGTTGGTTAGGAATTATATTGGTGAAGGGTTCTTCATTTGTTGTGTCAAAAATTGCTGCTAATTCCCTGCTCTGGGTGGGACAAGGATATTTTAGGTCAAACCTCTCTGCTGACAGACCAGCTTGTGTGACAGGATTATCCATACTGCTGCACTAGGCACAAGATTGTTTACTGCCTCTCAACTGTAAACAGCACAGAGAGTTTTGGAGTATTTTGAGAGTCTTAATTAGCATAGGACTTTTTCTTCTTGTTGAGTCAATGATTGCCACCAGGCCTCCATATCCTTAGGCACTTGGGAATATATTAATCAATGTATTTGGAATATAGCAAAGGAAATATAGCAGTTTTTGATGTTAGCAATACTAGACTTTTTGAGTTAATGGATTTTCACTTTTGTAATAGATCACTGTACTTTGTTATATATCACTGTGTCCTTTCTATGTAAGAATGTAACTTTATCATATCTTAAGACTAAATAGATCTTAAGGGGAGAATTGATGAAAGGATTTTCATTTGTTAGGCTGATGTTTGCTGATAAATCTCCATGTTCCCTACCCTTATAATGAATATAACTAGTATATAGGAGAAATAAGTATTAACCTTTAAGCATATAGGAGAAATAAGAATTCACCTTTAAGACTAATCATGTTAACCTTGGGTTAAATAAATTCCTTTCTTGATTGTAACTCACTACACCCTCACCCTATAGGAATGTAACTTTATTTGGAGGGTGGTGCCTGGTTTAAGAAAAAACACCCTTGGAAGAAATAAGTTTATTTGGTTATCAGAAAGAAAGGATCATAAAATGTCAGCAGGTCTCATTCATTGGCCAGAAGATGATGTAAGATCCCTAAGACCTTTTTTTTATACATTTATGTGAAGCACCTGATTTTGATAAAGGTCAGGGATGCCGACTCCTGCGTGACTCTGTATTCATCCCTATGTGTAACAAGAGGTATACAAGCAAAACCAAAAATAAAGAAATCAGATCAGTTTCCGGAAAGACTGATTCCCCCATGTCGCTTCTTTTTTGCTCCCGTTTTTTCTGGCTGAATTCTCTACTGGAGGATGGATGCTATTCCACGTAATCCAAGTTATTCAGCCTCTTTTTCTCCAATAATCTTCCTACTACACAATCCATTTCTAATCTCTTTATATCTGGGATTAAATATGTATATTTCCAAAGACGACGACTACGTCCCCACCTTCGAATCACGCTGGATCCACCGGGGCTGGACCACGGGACTTTCCCTGGCTTGGTCGGGAAAGTATTCCCGGCGTTCCCACCGCATCTCAAGAAGAGGCGCTCTCCACAGGAAAGGCGAGAGGAACTCCAGGGTCGTGCCACAATTCCAAGAGTCCCCCAGATGTCTCAGTCCATTCCAGAGGAACCTGTTTTCCCTGCACTGCCTTGATTTTCACGCCGAGGATCGACTGGCACCATGGTGGCACGTGGGACAGCGATGTGGGAAAGCCTCGTGGGAAAGCCTCGAGGGGAAAGCCCCCGTGAGAAATACCTCGAGGGAAAGACATAGATCTCTTGATCCACGCGACGGGGCAGCCGTGACACTGCTACTGCAGCTCAGGAGGTAAGCGTTCTTGCATGATCCCGCTGAGAAGAGGACTGACACCCCTGGGGAGACTCAAGAAGTACCCCAAGAACCATGTCACCACGGGAGAGGAATCCTCAGGTACCGGCCTCGACTTCACACAAGGTCTTAGGCCCCACCATCGACGGGAGAGGAATCCTGAGAGGCCCCGTAGCCACTCGGATGGGAACTGGCCTTTCCTGACGCCACCAGAGCGGGTCCCTGAGGTCCCAGCGTACGTTGAGAACACCTGCCACAATTCGAGAAAATCCAGGAGGTTCTCCCTCCAGGCAAGATGAGGCCAATTTCCGCTGAGGCACTCGAGGCTAATCACACCTAAACTCTGGAAATTCCAAAGGTTCCTTCACAACCTTGCTGAAACTCAAGAAGTTCCCCGACATACCGTCTCCACTCCAGAGGAAGCACGAGGTCCCGCCCACATCCAGAGGAGGCCCGTTTCTGCTCGGACCTCGAGATGACGGATCCTTTCCCTGCTTGGTCGGGAAAGAATTCCCGGGCGTTCCCCGTCCCATCTCAAGGGGAGGCGCTCTCCACAGGAAAGGCGAGCGGAACTCCAGGGGTCGTACCACCATTCCAAGAGTCCCCCAGATGTCACAATCCATTCCAGAGGAACCTGTTTTCCCTGCACTGCCTCGACTTTCAAGCCGAGGATCGACTCACACCATGGTGGCAGGTGGGACAGCCCTGTGGGAAAAGACTCTTGGGAAAGCCTTGAAGGAAAGACTTGAGTGAAAGCTACAGATCCCTTGACCACGCGTTAGGAAGCGTGACACTGCTGCTACAGCTCGGGAGGAAAGCGCACGTGCATGCCCACACCTCGAGACGAGGACTGACTTCCCTGGGGAGACTCTAGAAGTACCCCAAGAACCATGTCAGCACTGGAGAGGAATCCTCAGGATCCGGCCTCGACTCCACACAAGGTCTTAGGCCCCGGCATCGACCCAAGAGGAATCCCGAGAGTCCCCCTGGCAACTTGCATGGGGACTGGCCTTTCCTGAGGCCACGAGACAGGTTCCCTGAGGTCCCCGTCGTAATTCGAGAGCACCTGCCGTAACTCGAGAAAATCCAGGAGGTTCTCCCCTACAGGCAAAATGAGGCCTATTTCCACTGACGAATCTAGAGGCTAAGCACACCTAACCTCTGGAACTTCCAATGGTTCCTTCACACACTTGCTGCAACTCAAGAGCTTTCCCGACATACCCGTCTACACTCAAAGGAAGCACGAGGGTCCCGCCCACATCCAGAGAAGCCCCGATCCCCCCTCGAGGCTCCAAAGGAGAGATCTTTTAACTGCTTGCATTTCCCGAGTCAAAGACCTTGTGTTGAGTTGGGACCGGGAAACTGCGGATTCCTCTCCAGTGCTGATGTGGATTTTTGGGTACTTCTGGACTCTCCACAGGGGAGTCAGTCCTCGTCTCGAGTGGGGAAATGCACGTGGGCTTTCCTCCCTAACGGTGGCAGCAGTGTCATGCTACCCGACGGGTGGATCAAGGGATGTGTGGCTTTCCCTGTAGGATTTCACATGAGGCTTTCCCACGAGGCTAACACACAGGGCTGTCCCACGTGCCACCGTGGTGTGAGTCGATCCTCAACGTGACAGTCAAGGCAGTGCAGGTAAAAGAGTTTCCTTTGGAATGGACTCAGTCCTCTGGGGGACTCTTGGAATGGTGGCACGACCCTGGAGTTCCTCTCGCCTTTCCTGTGGAGAGCACTTCCTCTTGGATGCGACGGGAATGCCAGGAATTCTTTCCCGACCACGCAGGGAAAGGATCCCTCATCTCGAGCTACAAGGTGGAAAAGGGCCTTCTCTGGATGTGCAAGGGACGCTCGCGCTTCCTCTCGAGTGGACAAGGGTATGTCGGGGAACTTCTTGAGTTGCAGCAAGGGTGTGAAGGACCCTATGGAAGTTCCAAAGGTTAGATGTGATTAGGCCTCGAGTCGCCTCAGCGGAAATGGGCCTCATCTAGCCTGGAGGGGAGAATCTCCAGGATTTTCTCGAGTTGCCGGTAGGTGCTCTCGATTTACGACGGGGACCACAGGGACCCTATCTGGTGGCCTCAGGAAAGGCCACTCTCCGTGCGAGTTGCTTATTGGCCTCTCAGGATTCCTCTCCCTTCAATGCTGGGGCCTAAGACCTTTTGTGAAGTCGGGGCCGTAAACTGAGAATTATTCTCCAGTGCTGACATGGATCTTGGGGTACTTCTGGGAGTCTCCCCAGGGGAGTCAGTCCTCGTCTCGAGTGGGGGCATGCACGTGCGCTTTCCTCCCGAGCTGTGGAAGCAGTGTAACGCTTCCCCATCGCGTGGATCAAGGGATCTGTGGCTTTCCCTCGAGGCTTTCCCTCAAGGCTTTCCCACGAGGCTTTCCTACGAGGCTTTACCACAGGGCTGTCCCACGTGCCACTGTGGTTTGAGTCGATCTTCGGCGTGAAAGTCGAGGCAGTTTGGGGAAAACAGGTTCCTCTGAAATGGACTGAGACATCTGGGGGACTCTTGGAATGGTGGCCTGACCTGGAGTACCTATCCCCCTTTCCTGTGGAGAGGGCCTCCTCTTGAGATGCGACGGGAACCTCGGGAATTCTTTTTCGACCAAGTAGGGAAAGGATCCCTCATCTCGAGCAAAGAGGCGGAAACGGGGCTCCTTTGGATGTGGGCGGGTGCCGGGAGCCAGTGTGAGGAATCCCGCCCATGACAAGGTCATGAGGAAGGAAGCTGACATACGCAAGGCGTGCTCAGACTTCAGGGACCCCCTCTGGAAATTCCTAAGCATGTACCCCAGCAAAAATCTGCCGGCTTTTGTGCTCTGCTTTTCCACTCTTCTGACATTTTCTGGAAAAAGTCAATTCAGGGCTTTAGTCTTCTGCATTTGAAAGAGTGTTTCAATCCAAAAAACCCTCTGATGGCTTTCTAGCCTGCCTGCAGGACTCCGTACAGCTGCGCATGTGATTGTTTGAGGCCTCCTGACCGCAGGAGGCACAGGAAGCTTAAAAACATCCTAGGAATGTAGGAGCTTCCGAGGAGTCAAAATCTTTAGAATAGGACTGATTTAAAGGTTTCATTTTTTGGCGTCAAATGCTTGCTGCCAAATTTTCATATCCTTTATTTTAGATATAGTTGGTAATATAGAAAAACAAGTAGTAGACCTGGTATTAGCAACATTAGATCTTCGAGTTAAGTACCTTCTTTGTTATATCCCACTGCACCTTTGTTCTATAGAGATGTAACTTTAATGCTTTAAGGAGATGCAAATTAAAGAAAATCACTTCAGGGGAAACAAAATCAACATTCATTAAGGAAGAGAGATAAAAAGTGTTAACAAGCTTCTTGGCCAGAAGATAATGTAAATCACCTGAGACCTTTTGTATACAAAATGATGTATAGAAAGAGTCTGGGCTGCGAACGCTACATAATTCTGTGTTACCCATTGATCTCCGTGTTTTATCAAAAGTATAAAAGGCCTTCTGAACAATAAAGGACGGGGGCCAGGGGCCGGGGACCAGTTTTCTCGGACCAGTTTCTCGAACTAGTCTCTCGGCCTGGTTTCTTGGGACTCTGGCTCCCCCCATGTCTCTCTCTCTTCTCTTCTCTCCCCTTCCCTCTCTCTGCTCTTTACTTTAACTTCAGGCTGAATCTCCATCTGGGGCGCGGAGGCTCGCCAGGTCTACTTACTTGCCCCGGCTGTTAAGACCCGCGCGAAAGGGAGCTTAAGGCGAGGCACCCTTAGATATTCAAGCGGGCGCCGGTGGCCCAGCGTAGATGGTGCAAATTCCTTGTCTGGAATTTTATTGGCCTTCCGCGTAAACCAAGCTATTCAGCCCTCTTCCTCCACTTAATCTTCTTACTACACTATAGTTTCCTAATCTAATCTTACATTAATAAATAAACAAGTCTTTCCACGCCAACGCCGTCCACCCTTCGAATTCCCTGGATCCACCGGGGCTGGACCCCGGCAAGTGGCGCCCGGAACAGGCTATTCGAAGGTAGGTTCCTCGGAGCAAAAGCTCCCCCCGGAGCACTCTCTGTTGCTCCCCCCGGAGCACTCTCTGTTTGCTCCCCCCGGAGTGACTTAATCACTCCCCCCGGAGTACTTTCGGGTACTCCCCCAATGTTGAGTGTTCGGGACGGCTAGGACCCCACTCAGGGTGCCGCGGACCCCCCTGTAGGATAGACAGGGTGAGGAGGAGTGGGAAGTGTTCAAGGGTTTAAGAGAAACCTGGTGCTCTAGAGGTTGAAAAGAAACCTGCTATCTTAGGGTTTAAAACAAAACCCCCTTGGCTAAGGTAAAACCTTTTTGTCAAGGCAGACTTTTCTATAACTCTTAATTTTCTGACATGGGTAACAATGACTCAAAACAATGACACCTCTTTATACAAGTAATTTTGTAACTGTTAAACAAAAAAGACAAATTAAAGATTAAAAGACTACTGTTACGAGAGCAATGTCCTTGGTTTTCCAAAAAAGGGATTTAGATACTTGGGTGAAGCTAACAAAACAGCTAAAACTTACTATACTTTGCATGGGCCTGTAAATGCTTTTGCTCTGTAAAATATGATTACAAATGTTCTGGACCCCTGTCATGAGGCTGTTAGATAGCCTATGGGAGAGGCTATAGCGGTAAATGGTAGTGGGTCTCCACCTTCTATGCAGATCGTATTTTCTGCCATTGGCAAACAAAAGGAGAGAGACTACTCTTCCTCCCGAGGAAGGAGGGTGCTTACAGGACGCAGCGGCCGAGCGCCCTGGAGAGCCCCCTCCCCCTCTACACAAAACCAAACCTTTTAAAAAAGTTATCTTATTTAAGGCGACCACTGCAACCTCTGCTTGCGCCTCCCCAGGGCTTAAGAACTCCCCACTTTATATCCAAAGCCTCCCAGAACATTGCTTAAGTTTGAAAACGATAGTGACAATATTTTTGAGCAAAAGAGCTTTTAAAACAGCTTTGCTCCTTGCATAAAATCCCCTCAGGAGGGGCCTCATCCAAAAAAAAAAAAAAAAAAGGAAGAAAAACAAACAAAAAAAATATTCGTAATAAAAAGGACTTTACAAATGCAAGGTGTTTCTCTTGAGGCCAAATAGAACATTTTTTGCCAAAATGTCCTGCTAAACAGAGATAACAAGCCGTACCAAACAACCCCAGGTAGCTCAGGCCTGGACCTCAGTTCCACCACCTTAATAATAATAACTCCTGACTCAGATTCAGTGGCTAGTCCCTGCCTGAGGACATTGTAAGACTTGTGCTGGGGCATAGCTTGCTTTCTTTTCAAGAAAATTTCGGTAGTGTCTTGTGTAGTAAATTCTGATTATACTGAAAAAATTGAAGTTTTGATCTCGCCACCTGCTAAAACTGTTGCAATTAATAATAATAAAAAAAATAGCACAGCTTTTTGCTTTTACCTTATTACCAAACAGAAAAACCAGACAAAAAAAGCCCCAGAGGATCTAGATCTAGCTTTTTGGGTGCAAAAAAAATTGCAGCTTCTAGGCCTTTAAAAGATTTTTTAATTCAAAGATATAAAATGTCATGGCTGTTAGACAATAGACAAGATGTTTCTTACATTGCTGAGAGACTAGCGCAGCTCCTGGCCAACATATATTATGAAAAGGAGTTGGTGGGATTAGAAAAGGTGGTAATGCAGGATAAAAATGCTATAGAGTAAGAGGTGAGAGAGTTTAAAACCTTGGTGAATAGTGAGCTCCCCGTTGCTGGAAGTATTCAAGCAAAGATTAAATGGTTACTTGTCATCTAAAAGGCTATAGACCAGATTTGGGTTATAAAAAGATCATTAAAAAAGCTTATAAAGATATTGTGTAACACCTCTTTTCTTCTTATATTTAGGTCTGCCAAAAGTTTTAAAAACTGATAATGTCCTTTTAAAGCTGCTGAGAGATTGTTTACTAACTTTAAATGATTTCCAAAAATTATTTAGGTGATATTAATTGGATATGCCCACATTTAAAACTGACTTCTGTAGATTTAAAGCCTTTGTTTGATTGCTAAAAAAAAAAAAAAAACAATCCTAATCCCAGTTCTAAAAAAAAAGGTTGACTAGTGAGACAGAGTTGGCTTTTGTTAAAGTGAATGAGGCTTTAAATGATCAGTAATTAAGATTAATATTGCCAAAAAGAGGAGATTAAATTATTCTTGCCACAAAATGGTATACCTACAGGATGCTTGTGACAAGAAGGCCCATTAGTTCCATCTACCAATGACCCCCAAAAAAATAGTTTTATCTTATCCCAACTTGGTGGAACAATGGCCTCTGCCTAAGGAAAAATTACTGACATATTAATTAAAAAGATTAATTCAAGTATACTGATTTATTACATTGTTTAGTAAAGAGCCATCAAAAATTGTAATTCCATATAACAGAGAACAACTTGATGCTTTTCAAATGTTTGATGATTGGCAGATTGCTATAGGAAATTCTTGTGATCAGATCTTGCATCATTTACCCTCACATGCTTTGTTAATTCAAAAAATTAAAAAAGGAGAAATTAAGTATAGTTTTCCCCCATCAGATTTTACAACATGTTCTCTTTGTAATAAGTTGAATGCTGATTCATTTGGAACAGTAAAATAAAAAGCCATTGGTAAAGCAAAAAGATCTCCTCCAGATAACAAAAAGATACCGACCCAGAATTTACTGCGGGGTCGAGGAAGTGTTTATATTTTTTCCACAGGGTGCAGATTCGTCAATTTGGATCCCGGACAGACTGATTCGCCACAAAAGAAAAAGGGAACTTCTCTGCCGCCACCGCCGCGGGAAACAGCCGTGCACCAAAAGCTGCGGGCGGGGCCAGCCTTACTGACTGACGGGACCCAGTGCTCCGCCAGCGTCCATCTGCGAAACTATGGGATAGAGACTTGATGAGAAAAAGAGATGTATGGGAACTGTATACTATTTGCTCATATTTTCGTGTAGCTTGGCCGCCGCACGCGATGGCAGAAGAGGCAAAAAAAAAAAAACAAAAACATCAAGATCCCGGCGGGACTAACAGCTGCTGCAGCGCAAACTCCAACCGAAAAATGACTCTATTTACTCTATTTTGGCTTGTCTATCCTCTCCTTATGTTCTTCTTTTCACCAATGATTCCAGAAAACTTAACGTACCTAATGTAGCGACTTGTGAACCATGGATGTTTTCATCTTGTTTAACTCCTCAAAGTAATGTCTGCTCTTTTGTGGTTTTAAAGATGTCCTGTAACTGTAACAACTTATTGATATGATAATTATGTTCTTCCTGTGTTACAACAACTGTATGGCAGCAATCATTGACTCAACAAGTGTAAATGCCCAATATGTTAAAAAATCAAGTTTTCTGTGTTTTGGAACAGCTCAGATATTAGTTTAGACTTAGGGAAACTGCATTACCAGATTCAGACCTTGGAACACTCCCGATTAGATTTTACCACCGCAGGAGAAGCCAATGACTTTTCCCACACTTTCTCTAACTTCATTTCTGAAGACTGTTCTGTCTACTGTTTATAATCTTGTTCCTCATAATCATACTTCCCTGTATTGTCTAGATTCTTCGGCAGAGCATTCGGAATCTCGAGACCGAACTGCACCTGATTTTAAACATAAATAATTAATTATTTAAAATTAAAAAGGGTGAGATGCCGGGAGCCAGTGTGAGGAATCCCGCCCATGACAAGGTCATGAGGAAGGAAGCTGACATACGCAAGGCGTGCTCAGACTTCAGGGACCCCTCTGGAAATTCCTAAGCATGTACCCCAACAAAAATCTGCCGGCTTTTGTGCTCTGCTTTTCCACTCTTCTGACATTTTCTGGAAAAAGTCAATTCAGGGCTTTAGTCTTCTGCATTTGAAAGAGTGTTTCAATCCAAAAACCCTCTGATGGCTTTCTAGCCTGCGTGCAGGACTCGTACAGCTGCGCATGTGATTGTTTGAGGCCTCCTGACTGCAGGAGGCACAGGAAGCTTAAAACATCCTAGGAATGTAGGAGCTTCCGAGGAGTCAAAATCTTTAGAATAGGACTGATTAAAGGTTTCATTTTTTTGGGTCAATGCTTGCTGCCAAATTTTCATATCCTTTATTTTTAGATATAGTTGGTATATAGAAAAACAAGTAGTAGACCTGGTATTAGCAACATTAGATCTTCGAGTTAAGTACCTTCTTTGTTATATCCCACTGCACCTTTGTTCTATAGAGATGTAACTTTAATGCTTTAAGGAGATGCAAATTGAAGAAAATCACTTCAGGGGAAACAAAATCAACATTCATTAAGGAAGAGAGATAAAAAGTGTTAACAAGCTTCTTGGCCAGAAGATAATGTAAATCACCTGAGACCTTTTGTATACAAAATGATGTATAGAAAGAGTCTGGGCTGCGAACGGTACATAATTCTGTGTTACCCATTGATCTCCGTGTTTTACCAAAAGTATAAAAGGCCTTCTGAACAATAAAGGACGGGGGCCAGGGGCCGGGGACCAGTTTCTCGGACCAGTTTCTCGAACTAGTCTCTCGGCCTGGTTTCTTGGGACTCTGGCTCCCCCCATGTCTCTCTCTCTCCTCTTCTCTCCCCTTCCCTCTCTCTGCTCTTTACTTTAACTTCAGGCTGAATCTCCATCTGGGGCGCGGAGGCTCGCCAGGTCTACTTACTTGCCCCGGCTGTTAAGACCCGCGCGAAAGGGAGCTTAAGGCGAGGCACCCTTAGATATTCAAGCGGGCGCCGGTGGCCCAGCGTAGATGGTGCAAATTCCTTGTCTGGAATTTTATTGGCCTTCCGCGTAAACCAAGCTATTCAGCCCTCTTCCTCCACTTAATCTTCTTACTACACTATAGTTTCCTAATCTAATCTTACATTAATAAATAAACAAGTCTTTCCACGCCAACGCCGTCCACCCTTCGAATTCCCTGGATCCACCGGGGCTGGACCCCGGCAGGCGGGACCCTTCTGCTTCCTCTCGAGTGCATACGGGTATATCGGGGAACTTCTTGAGTTGCAGCAAGGGTGTGAAGGAACCTTTGGACGGTTCAGGGGGTAGGTGTGATTGGCCTCGAGATGCTTCAGCAATAATTCGCCTCTGTTCGCCTGGAGGGGAGAACCTCCAGGATTTTCTCGACTTGCGGCAGGTGCTCTCGACTTACGACGGGGACCTCAGGGACCCGCTCTGGTGGCCTCAGGAAAGGCAGGTCCCCATGCGAGTTGCTAGGGGACCTCCCTGGATTCCTCTACCGTAGATGCCGGAACCTAAGACCTTGTCTGGAGTTGGGGGCGGAACGTGAGGATTTCTCTCGAGGCCTGACATGGATCCTGGGGTACTTCTGGAGTCTCCCTAGGCGATTCAGTCCTCATCTCGAGTGGGGGCATTCACGTGCGCTTTCCTCCCGAGCTCTAGAACCAGTGTCAGTCTTCCCGGCCCGACGATCAAGGGATCTGTGGCTTTCCCTTTGGGCATTCCCACCAAGTTTTCCAAACAGGCTTTCCCACAGGGCTGTCCCAAGTGCCACCGTTGTGTGGGTCGATCATCTGCATGAATGTCGAGGCAGTGCAGGGAAAACAGGTGTCCCTGGCATGGACTGAGACATCTGGAGGACTCTGGGAATGGTGGCACGACCCTGGAGTTCCTCGGGCCTTTCCTGTGGAGAGCGCCTGTTCTTGAGAGGCGACGGGAACACCGGGAATTCTTTCCCGACCACACACTGAAAGGATTCCCCGTCTCGAGCTAGGAGGCGGAAACGGGGCTCCTCTGGATGTGGGCGGGACTCTCGTCCTTCCTCTCGAGTGGAGACGGGTATGTCGGGGAACTTCTTGAGTTGCAGAAAGGGTGTGAAGGATCCTTTGGAAGTTCCTGAGGTTAGGTGTGATTAGCCTCGAGACACCTCAGCGGAAATGGGCCTCATCTCGCCTGGAGGGGAGAACCTCCTGGATTTTCTCGAGTTGCGGCACGTGCTCTGGACTTACGACGGGGAACTCAGGGACCCGCTCTGGTGGCCTCAGGAAAGACCATTCCCCATGCGAGTTGCTCGGGGGCCTCTCGGGATTCCTCTTCCATCGATGCCGGGGTCTAAGACCTTGTGTGGAGTCGGTGCTGGAACCTGAGGATTCCTCTCCAGTGCTGACATGGATCTTGGGGTACTTCTGGAGTCTCCCCAGGGGAGTCAGTCCTCGTCTCGAGTGGGGGCATGCACGTGCGCTTTACTCTCGAGCTGTAGCAGCAGTGTCACGCTTCCCTTCGCGTGGCTCAAGGGATCTGTGGCTTTCCCTCGAGGCTTTCCCAGGAGGCTTTCCCACGAGGCTTTTCCACAGGGCTGTCCCACGTGCCACCGTGGTGTGACTCGATCCTCGGCTTGATGTTGAGGCAGTGGAGGGAAAACAGGTTTCCCTGGAATGGACTGAGACATCTGCGGGACTCTGGGAATGGTGGCACGACCCTGGAGTTCCTCTCGCCTTTCCTGTGGAGAGTGCCTCCTCTTGAGATGCGAAGGGAACGCCGGGAATTCTTTCCCGACCACGCAGGGAAAGGATCCCTCCTCTCAAGCTAGGAGGCGGAAACGGGGCTCCTCTAGATGTGGGTGGAACTCTCGTGCTTCTTCTCGAGTGGAGACGGGTATGTCGGGGAACTTCTTGAGTTGCAGCAAGGGTGTGAAGGACCCTTTGGAAATTCCAGATATGAGATGTGATTAGCCTCGAGACGCCTCTGCGGAAATGGGCCTCATCTCGCCTGGAGGGGAGAACCTAATGGATTTTCTCGAGTTGCGGCACGTGCTCTCGACTAACGTCGGGAACCTCAGGGAGCCGCTCTTGTGGCCTCAGGAAAGGCAAGTCCCCATGCGAGTTGCTCGGGGGCCTCACAGGGGCCTCTCGGGTTTCGTCTTCCGTCGATGCTGGGGACTAAGACCTTGTGTGGAGTCAGTGCCGGAACCTGAGGATTCCTCTCCAGTGCTGACATGGATCTTGGGGTACTTCTGGAGTCTCCCCAGGGGAGTCAGTCCTCGTCTCGAGTGGGGTCATGCACGTGCGTTTCCCTTCCGAGCTGTAGCAGCAGTGTGGCGCTTCCCTTCGCGTGGATCAAGGGATCTGTGGTTTTCCCTCGAGGCTTTCCCACGAGGCTTTCCCACAGGGCTGTCCCACGTACCACCGTGGTGTGAGTCGATCCTCGGCTTGAAAGTCGAGGCAGTGCAGGGAAAACAGGTTTCCCTGGAATGGACTGAGACATCTGGGGGACTCTGGGAATGTGGCAGGACCCTGGAGTTCCTCTCACCTTTCCTGTGGAGAGCGCCTCCTCTTGAGATGCGACGGGAACGCCGGGAATTCTTTCCCGACCACGCAGGGAAAGGATCCCTCCTCTCGAGCTAGGAGGCTGAAACGGGGCTCCTTTGGAAGTGGGCGGAACTCTCTTGCTTCCTCTCTAGTGGAGATGGGAATGTCTCGGAACTTCTTGAGTTGCAGCAAGGGTGTGAAGGACCCTCTGGAAGTTCCAGAGGTTAGGTGTGATTAGCCTCGAGACGTCTAGCGTAAATGGGCCTCATCTCGCCTGGAGGGGAGAAACTCATGGATTTCCTCGAGTTGCGGCAGGTGCTCTCGACTTACGACGGAGACCTCAGGGACCCGCTCTGGTGGCCTCAGGAAAGGCCAGTCCCCAGGCGAGTTGCTCGGGGCCTCTCGGGGGCCTCTCGGGTTTCCTCTCCCTTCGATGCTGGGGCCTAAGATCTTGTGTAGAGTCGGTGCCGGAACCTGAGCATTCCTCTCCAGTGTTGACATGGATTTGGGGTGCTTCTGGAGTCTCCCCAGGGGAGTCAGTCCTCGTCTCGAGTGGGGGCATGCACGTGCTCTTTCCTCCCGAGCTGTCGCAGCAGTGTCACCCTTCCCTTCGCGTGGATGAAGGGATCTGTGGCTTTCCCTCGAGGCTTTCCCACGAGGCTTTCCCACGAGGCTTTCCCACAGGGCTGTCTCACGTGCCACCGTGGTGTGAGTCGATCCTCGGCTTGAAAGTCGAGGCAGTGCAGGGAAAATAGGTTTCCCTGGAATGGACGGAGACATCTGGGGGACTCTGGGAATGGTGGCACGAGCCTGGAGTTCCTCTCGCCTTTCCTGTGGAGAGCGCCTCCTCGTGAGATGCGACGGAAATGCCGGGAATTCTTTCCCGACCACGCAGGGAAAGGATCCCTCCTCTCGAGCTAGGAGGCGGAAATGGGGCTCTTCTGGATGTGGGCGGGACTCTAGTGTTTCCTCTCGAGTGGAGACGTGTATGTCGGGGAACTTCTAGAGTTGCAGCAAGGGTGTGAAGGACCCTTTGGAAGTTCCAGAGTTTAGGTGTGATTAGACTCGAGACGCCTCAGCGGAAATGGGCCTCATCTCGCCTGGCTGGGAGAACCTCCTGGATTTTCTCGAGTTGCGGCAAGTGTTCTCGACTTACGACGGGGACCTCAGGGACCCACTCTGGTGGCCTCAGGAAAGGCCAGTCCCCATGCGAGCTGCTCGGGGACCTCTCGGGGGCGTCTCGGGTTTCCTCTCCCGTTGATGCTGGGGCCTAAGACCTTGTGTGGAGTAAGTGCCGGAACCTGAGGATGCCTCTCCAGTGCTGACATGGATCTTGGGATACTTCTGGAGTCTCCCCAGGGGAGTCAGTCTTGTCTCGAGTGAGGGCATGCACGTGGGCTTTCCACCCAGGCTGTAGCAGCAGTGTCACCATTCTCTTCGCGAGGATCAACGGATCTGTGGCTTTCCCTCGAGGCTTTCCCACGAGGCTTTCCCACGAGGCTTTCCCACAGGGCTGTCCCACGTTCCACCGTGGTGTTAGTCGATCCTCGGCTTGAAAGTCGAGGCAGTGCAGGGAAAACAGGTTTCCCTGGAATGGACTGAGTCTTCTGGGGCACTCTGGGAATGTGGCACGTCCCTGGAGTTCCTCTCGCCTTTCCTGTGGAGAGGGCCTCCTCTTGAGATGCGACGGGAACGCCGGGAATTCTTTCCCGAACACGCAGGGAAAGGATCTCTCCTCTCGAGCTAGGAGGCGGAAACGGGGCTCCTCTCGATGTAGGCGGGACTCTCGTGCTTCCTCTCGAGTGGAGACGGGTATGTCGGGGAACTTCTTGAGTTGCAGCAAGGGTGTGAAGGACCCTTCGGAAGTTCCAGATCTTTGATGTGATTAGCCTCAAGTCGCCTCTGCGGTAATGGGCCTCATCTCTCCTGGAGGGGAGAACCTCCTGGATTTTCTCGAGTTGCGGCAGGTGCTCTCGACTTACGACGGAGACCCCTGGTACCCGCTCTGGTGGCCTCAGGAAAGGCCAGTCCCCATGCGAGTTGCTCGGGGGCCTCTCAGGATTCCTCTCCCTTCGATGCCGGTGCCTAAGATCTTGTGTGGAGTTGGTTCCAGAACCTGAGCATTCCTCTCCAGTGCTGACATGGATCTTGGGTACTTCTGGAGTCTCCCCAGGAAAGTCAGTCCTCGTCTCGAGTGGGGCATGCACGTGCGCTTTCCTCCCGAGCTGTAGCAGCAGTGTCCACGCTTCACTTCGCGTGGATCAAGGGATCTATGGCTTTCCAAGGAGGCTTTCCCACGAGGTTTTCCCACGAGGCTTTCCCACAGGGCTGTCCCACGTGCCACCGTGGTGTGAATCGATCCTCAGCTTGAAAGTCGAGGCAGTGCAGGGAAAACAGGTTTCCCTGGAATGGACTGAGACATCTGGGGGAATCTGGGAATGGTGGCACGACCCTGGAGTTCCTCTCGACTTTCCTGTGGAGAGCGCCTTCTCTTGAGATGCGACGGGAACGCCCAGGGAATTCCTTCCCGACCACGCAGGCGTAACGAACCTCCTCTCGAGCTAGGAAACCGGAAACGGGGCTCCTCTGGATGTGGCGGGATTCTCGTGCTTCCTCTCGAGTGGAGACGGGTATGTTGGGCATCTTCTTGAGTTGCAGCAAGGTGTGAAGGACCTTTGGAAGTTCCAGATGTTAGGTGTGATTAGCCTCGAGACTCCTCAGCGGAAATGGGCCTCATCTCGCTGGAGGGGAGAACCTCCTGGATTTTCTCGACTTGGGCAGGTGCTCTCGACTTATGATGGGGACTCAGGGACCCGCTCTGGTGGCTCAGGAAAGGCCAGTCCCCATGCGAGTTGCTCGGGGGCCTCTCGGGATTCCTCTCCCGTCGATGCCGGGCCTAAGACCTTGTGTGGAGTCGGTGCCGGAACCTGAGGATTCCTCTCCAGTGCTGACATGGATCTTGGGGTACTTCTGGAGTCTCCCCGGGAGTCAGTCCTCGTCTCGAGTGGGGGCATGCACGTGCGCTTTCCTCCGAGCTGTAGCAGCAGTGTCACGCTTCCCTTCGCGTGGATCAAGGGATCTGTGGCTTTCCCTCGAGGCTTTCCCACGAGACTTTCCCACAGGGCTGTCCCACGTGCCACCGTGGTGTGAGTCGATCCTCGGCTTGAAAGTCGAGGCAGTGCAGGGAAAACAGGTTTCCCTGGAATGGACTGAGACATCTGGGACTCTGGGAATGGTGGCACGACCCTGGAGTTCCTCTCGCCTTTCCTGTGGAGAGCGCCTCCTCTTGAGATGCGACGGGAACGCCGGGAATTTTTCCCGAACACGCAGGGAAAGGATCCCTCCTCGAGCTAGGAGGCGGAAACGGGGCTCCTCTGGATGTGCGGGACTCTCGTGCTTCCTCTCGAGTGGAGACGGGTATGTCGGGGAACTTCTTGAGTTGCAGCAAGGGTGTGAAGGACCTTTGGAAGTTCCAGAAGTTAGTGTGATTAGCCTCGAGACACCTCAGCGGAAATGGGCCTCATCTCGCCTGGAGGGGAAAACCTCCTGGATTTTCTCCAGTTGCGGCAGGTGCTCTCGACTTACGAAGGGGACCAGGGACCCGCTCTGGTTTCCTCAGGAAAGGCCAGTCCCCATGCGAGTTGCTCGGGGGCCTCTCGGATTCCTCTTCCGTCGATGCGGGGCCTAAGTCCTTGTGTGGAGTCCGTGCCGGAACCTGAGGATTCCTCTCCAGTGCTGACATGATCTTGGGTACTTCTGGAGTCTCCCCAGGGGAGTCAGTCCTTGTCTCGAGTGGGGGCCAGCACATGAGCTTTCCTCCCGAATGTAGCAGCAGTGTCAGCTTCCTTGCGTGGATCAAGGGATCTGTGGCTTTCCTCGAGGCTTTCCCTCGAGGCTTTCCACAGGGCTGTCCCACAGCCACCGTGGGTGAGTCGATCCTCGGCTTGAAAGTCGAGGCAGTGCAGGGAAATCAGTTTTCCCTGGAATGAAATGAGACATCTGGGGGAGTCTGGGAATGGTGGCACGACCCTGGAGTTTCTCGCCTTTCCTGTGGAGAGCGCTCCTCTTTGCGAGGAACCGCGGAATTCTTTCCCGTACACCCAGCGAAGGATCCCTCCTCTCGAG
>NW_017217484.1:0-12501 GCF_001704415.2 Capra hircus | reverse complement strand
AATGGGCCTCATCTCGCCTGGAGGGGAGAACCTCCTGGATTTTCTCGAGTTGGGCAGGTGCTCTCGACTTACGACGGGACCTCAGGGACCCGCTCTGGTGGCCTCAGGAAAGGCCATTCCCCATGCGAGTTGCTCGGGGGCCTCTCGGGATTCCTCTCCCGTCGATGCGGGGCCTAAGACCTTGTGTGGAGTCAGTGCCGGAACCTGGGATTCCTCTCCAGTGCTGACATGGATCTTGGGGTACTTCTGGAGTCTCCCCAGGGAGTCAGTCTCGTCTCGAGTGGGGGCACAAACGTGCGCTTTCCTCCCGTGCTGTAGCAGCAGTGTCCCGCTTCCCTTCGCGTGGATAAAGGGATCTTTTTCTTTCCCTCGAGGCTTTCCCACGAGGCTTTCCCTCGAGGCTTTCCCACAGGGCTGTCCCACGTGCCACCGTGGTGTGAGTCGATCCTCGGCTTGAAAGTCGAGGCAGTAGAGGGAAAACAGGTTTCCCTGGAATGGACTGAGGCATCTGGGGGACTCTGGGAATGGTGGCACGACCCTGGAGTTCCTCTCGCCTTTCCTGTGGAGAGCGCCTCCTCTTGAGATGCGACGGAAATGCCGGGAATTCTTTCCCGACCACGCAGGGAAAGGATCCCTCCTCTAGAGCTAGGAGGCGGAAACGGGGCTCCTCTGGATGTAGGCGGGACTCTCGTGCTTCCTCTCGAGTGAAGACGGGAATGTTGGGAACTTCTTGAGTTGCAGCAAGCGGTGTGAAGGACCCATTTGGAATGTTCCAGAGTTTAGGTGTGAATAGCCTCGAGACGCCTCAGCGGAAATGGGCCTCATCTCGCCTGGAGGGGAGAACTCCTGGATTTTCTCGAGTTGCTGGCAGGTGCTCTCTACTTACGACGGGGACCTCAGGGACCCGCTCTGGTGGCCTCAGGAAAGGCCAGTCCCCATGCGAGTTGCTCGGGCGGCTTCGGGCGGCCTCTCGGGTTTCCTCTCCCGTCGAAGGTGGGGCCTAAAAACCTTGTGTGGAGCCAGTGGGAACCTGAGGTTCCTCTCCAGTGCTGACATGGATCTTGGGTACTTCTGGAGTCTCCCCAGGGAGTCAGTCCTCGTCTCGAGTGGGGCATGCACGTGCGCTTTTTCCGAGCTGTAGCAGCAGTGTCCACTTCCCTTCGCATGGATCAAGGGATCTGTGGCTTTCCCTCGAGGCTTTCCCACGAGGCTTTCCCACAGGGCTGTCCCACGTGCCACCGTGGGGTGAGTCGATCCTCGGCTTGAAAGTCGAGGCAGTGCAGGGAAAACAGGTTTCCCTGGAATGGACTGAGACATCTGGGGGACACTAGGAACGTTGCACGACCCTGGAGTTCCTCTCGCCTTTCTGTGGAGAGCGCCTCCTCTTGAGATGCGACGGAATGCCGGGAATTCTTTCCCGACCACGCAGGGAAAGGATCCCTCCTCTCGAGTTTGGAGCGGACCTCGGGCTCCTCTGGATGTAGGCGGCGACTCTCGTGCTTCCTCTCGAGTGAGACGGGTATATCGGGGAACTTCTTGAGTTGCAGCAAGGGTGTGAAGGACCCTTTGGAAGTTCCAGAGGTGAGGTGTGATTAGCCTCGAGACGCCTCAGCGGAAATGGGCCTCATCTCGCCTGGAGGGCACAATCTCCTGGATTTTTCTCGAGTTGGCTGCAGGTGCTCTCGACTTAAGACGGGGAAGCTCAGGGACCCGCTGTGGTTGCGTCAGGAAAGGCCAGTCCCCATGGGAGTTGCTCGGGGGCCTCTCGGGCTTCCTCTCCCGTCGATGCAGGGGCCTAAGATCTTGTGTGGAGCCGGTGCAGGAACCTGAGGATTCCTCTCCAGTGCTGACATGGATCTTGGGGTACTTCTGGAGTCTCCCCAGGGGAGTCAGTCCTCGTCTCGAGTGGGGGCATGCACGTGCGCTTTAATCCTCGAGCTGAAGCAGCAGTGTCCCACTTCCCTATCGCTTGGATCAAGGGATCTGTGGCTTTCCCTCGAGGCTTTCCCACGAGGCTTTCCCACGAGGCTTTGCCCACAGGGCTGTCCCACGTGCCACCGTGGTGTGAGTCGATCCTCGGCTTAGAAAGTCGACGGCAGTGCAGGGAAAACAGGTTTCCCTGGAATGGCACTGAGACCATCTGGGGGACTCTGGGAATGGTGGCCTGACTACTGGAGTTCCTCTCGCCTTTCCTGTGGAGAGCGCCTCCTCTTGAGATGCGACGGGAACTGCCGGGAATTCTTTCCCGACACACAGGGAATGGATCCCTCCTGCTCGAGCTAGGAGGCGGAAACGGGGCTCCTCTGGATGTGGGCGGGACTCTCGTGCTTCCTCTCGAGTGGAGACGGGTATGTCGGGGAACTTCTTGAGTTGACAGCAAGGGTGTGAAGGACCCTTTGGAAGTTCCAAAGGTTTAGGTGTGAATAGCCCTTCGAGACGCCTCCGCTGGAAATGGGCCTCATCTCGCCTGGAGGGGAGAACCTCCTGGATTTTTCTCGAGTTGCGGCTAGTGCTCTTGTACTTACGACGGGGACGACAGGGAACCGCTCTCTGGTGGCCTCAGGTAAAGGCCAGTCCCCATGCCAGTTACATGGGGGCCTCTCGGGATTCCTCTCCCGTCTGATGTCTGGGGCCTCAAGACCTTGTGTGGAGTCGGTGCCGGTAACCTGTGGATTCCTCTGCCAGTGCAGACATGGTATCTTGGGGTAGCTTCTGGAGTCTCCCCAAGGGAGTCAGTCCTCGTCTCGAGTGGGGGCATGCACGTGCGCTTTCCTCCTGAGCTGTAGCAGCAGTGTCGCGCTTCCCTTCGCATGGATCAAGGGATCTGTGGCTTTCCCTCGAGGCTTTCCCACGAGGCTTTCCAAGAGGCTTTCCCACGAGGCTTTCCCACAGGGCTGTCCCACGTGCCACCGTGGTGCGAGTCGATCCTCGGCTTGAATGTCGAGGCAGTGCAGGGAAAAGAGGTTTCCCCTGGAATGGACGGAGACATCCGGGTGACTCTGGGAATGTGGCACGACCCTGAAGTTCCTCTCGCCTTTCCTGTGGAGAGCGCCTCCTCTTGAGATGCGACGGGAACGCCGGGAATTCTTTCCCGACCATGCAAGGAAAGGATCCCTCCTCTCGAGCTAGGAGGCGGAAACGGGGCTCCTCGGGATGTGGGCAGAACTCTCCTGCTTCCTCTCGAGTCGAGATGGGTATGTCGGGGAACTTCTTGAGTTGCAGCAAGGGTGTGAAGGACCCTTTGGAATTTCCAGAGGTTTAGGTGTGAATAGCCTCGAAACACCTCAGCGGAAATGGGCCTCATCTCGCCTGGAGGGGAGAACCTCCTGGATTTTCTCGACGTTGCGGCAGGTGCTCTCGACTTACAACGGGGACCTCAGGGACCCGCTCTCTGGTGGCCTCAGGAAAGGCCAGTCGACATGCGAGTTGCTCGGGGCCTCTCGGGATTCCTCTCCCATCGATGCCGGGGCCTGAGACCTTGTGTGGAGTCGGTGCCGGAAAGTGAGGATTCCTCTCCAGTGCAGACATGGAACTTGGGGTACTTCTGGAGTCTCCCCAGGGGAGTCAGTCCTCGTCTCTAGTGGGGGCATGCACGTGCGCTTTCCTCCCGAACTGTAGCAGTAGTGTCGTACTTCCCTTCGTGTGGATCAAGGGATCAGGGGCTTTCCCACGAGGCTTTCACACAGGGCTGTCCCACGTGCCACCGTGTTGTGAGTCGATCCTCGACTTGAAAGTCGAGGCAGTGCAGGGAAAACAGGTTTCCCTGGAATGGACGGAGACATCTGGTTGACTCTGGGAATGGTGGCACGACCCTGGAGTTCCTCTCGCCTTTCCTGTGGAGAGCGCCTCCTCTTGAGTTGCGACGGGAACGCCGGGAATACTTTCCCGAACTCGCAGGGAAAGGATCCTTCCTCTCTAGCTAGGAGATGGAAACGGGGCTCCTCTGGATGTGGCCGGGACTCTCGTGCTTCCTCTCGAGTGGAGACGGGTATGTCGGGGAACTTCTTGAGTTGCAGCAAGGGGTGTGAAGGACCCTTTGGAAGTTCCAGAGTTTAGGTGTGAATAGCCTCGAGACGCCTCGGCGGAAATGGGCCTCATCTCGCCTGGATGGGAGCACCTCCTGGATTTTCTCGAGTTGCAGCAGGTGCTTCCGACTTACGAAGGGGACCTCAGGGACCCGCTCTGGTGGCCTCAGGAAAGGCCAGTCCCCATGGGAGTTGCTCATGGGCCTCTCGGGATTCCTCTCCCATCGTTGCCAGGGCCTATGATCTTGTGTGGAGTCCGGTGCCGGAACCTGAGGATTCCTCTCCAGTGCTGACATGGATCTTGGTGTACTTCTGGAGTCTCACCAGTGGAGTCAGTCCTCGTCACAAGTGGGGGCATGCACGTGCGCTTTCCTCCCGAACTGTAGGCAGCGGTGTCGCGCTTCCCTTCGCGTGGATCAAGGGATCTGTGGCTTTCCCTCCAGGCTTTCCCATGAGGCTTTCCCACGAGGCTTTCCCACGTGGCTTTCCCACAGGGCTGTCCCACGTGCCACCGTGGTGTGAGTCGATCCTCGTCTTGAAAGTCGACGCAGTGCAGGGAAAAACAGGTTTCCCTGTAATGGACTGAGATATCTGGGGGACTCTGGGAATGGTGGCAGGACCCTGGAGTACCTCTGGCCTTTCCCGTGGTGAGCTCCTCCTCTTGATATGCCACGGAAACGCCGGGAAATCTTTCCCGAGCACGCAGGGAAAGGATCCCTCCTCTCGAGCTAGGAGGCGGAAACGGGGCTCCTCTGGATGTGGGCGGGACTCTCGTGCTTCCTCTCGAGTGGAGACGGGTATGTCGGGGAACATCTTGAGTTGCAGCAAGGGTGTGAAGGACCCTTTGGAAGTTCCAGAGTTTAGGTGTGAATAGCCTCGAGACGCCTCCGCGGAAATGGGCCTCATCTCGCCTGGAGGGGAGAACCTCCTGGATTTTCTCGAGTTGCGGTAGGTGCTCTCGACTTACGACGGGGACCTCAGGGACCCGCACTGGTTTCCTCAGGAAAGGCCAGTCCCCATGCGAGTTGCTCGGGGGCCTCTCGGGATTCCTCTCCCGTCGATGCCGGGGCCTAAGATCTTCTGTGGAGCCGGTGCCGGAACCTGAGGATTCCTCTCCAGGGCTGACATGCATCTTGGGGTATTTCTGGAGTCTCCCCAGGGGAGTCAGTTCTCGTCTCGAGTAGGGGCATGCACGTGCGCTTTCCTCCCGTGCTGTAGCAGCAGTGTCATGCTTCCTGTCGCGTGAATTAAGGGATCTGTGGCTTTCCCTGGAGGCTTTCCAACGAGGCTTTCCCACAGGGTTGTCACACGTGCCACCAGGTGTGAGTCGATCCTCAGCGTGAAAGTCGAAGCAGTGCAGGGAAAACAGGATCCTCTGGAATGGACTGAGACATCTGGGGGACTCTTGGAATGGTGGCACGACCCATGAGTTCCTCTCGCCTTTCCTGTGCAAGCTCGCCTCCTCTTGAGATGCGTCGAAACGTCGGGAATTCTTTCCCGAGGAAGCAGGGAAGGATCCCTCATCTCGAGCTTGGAGGAGGAAACGGAGCTCCTCTGGCGGTTGCCGGACCCTCGTTCTTCCTCTGGATGGAGACGGGTATGTCGGGGAACTTCTTGAGTTTTAGCAAGGGTGTTTAGGACACTTTGGAAGTTCCAGAGTTTAGTTGTGATTACTCTCGAGACGCCGCAGAGAAAATGGGCCTCATCTCGACTGGAGCAGAGAACCTCCTGGATTTTCTCGAGTTGCGGCAGGTACTCTCGACATACGACCGTGACCTCAGGGACAGTGTAGCAGATGTGTCACGCTTCCCGTCCCGGGGATCAAGGGATCTGTGGCTTTCCCTCGAGGCTTTCTCACAGGGCTGTCCCACATGCCACCATGGTGTGAGTGGATCCTCTGCGTGAAAGTTGAGGCAGTGCTGGGAAAACGGGTTCCTCTAAAATGGACTGAGACATCTGGGGGACTCTTGAAATGGTGGCACGACCCTGGAGTTCCTCTTGCCTTTCCTATTGAGAACCCTTGCTCTTCAGATGCCATGGGAACGCCGAAAAATCTTTCCTGACTAAGCAGGATAGGATCCTTCATCTCGGAAACGGGGTTCCTCTGAATGTGGGCGGGACCCTCGTGCTTCCTCTCGTGTGGAGACGGGTATGTCGGGGAACTTCTTGAGTTGCAGCAAGGACCCTTTTTAATTTCCAGAGGTTAGGTGTGATGAGCCTCCAGACACCTCAGAGGAAATGGGCCTCATCCCGCCTGGAGGGGAGAACCTCCTGGATTTTACCCTAGTTGCGGCAGGTGCTCTCGAGTTACGACGGGTCCTCAGGGACCCGCTCTGGTGGCCTCAGGAAAGGCCAGTCCCCATGCGAGTTACCAGGGGGCCTTTAGGGATTCCTCTCCCATCGATGCCAGTGCCTAAGACCTTGTGTGGAGTCGGGGCCAGACCCTGAGGATGCCTCTCCAGTGCTGACATGAATCTTTCCGTACTTCTGGAGTCTCACCAGGGGAGTCAGTCCTCATCTCGTGTGGGGGCATGCACCTGCCATTTCCTCACGACCTGCAGCAGCAGTGTCACGCTTGCCGACGTGTGGATCAAGGGATCTGTCGCTTTCCATTGAGGCTTTCCCACGAGGCTTTCCAACAGGGCTGTCCCACGTGCCACGGTGGTGTGAGTCGATCCTCGGCGTGAACGTCGAGGCAGTGCAGGGAAAACAGTTTCTTCTGGAATGGACTTAGACATCTGGGGGACTCTTGGAATGCTGGCAAGGCCCTGGAGTTCCTCTCGTCTTTCCTGTGGAGAGCGCCTCCTCTTGAGATGCGACGGGAAGGCCGGGAATTCTTTCCCGACGACGAAAGGGAAAGGATCCCTCTTCTCGAGCTACGAGGCGGAAACGGGGCTCCGCTGGATATGGGCGGGAACCTCGTCCTTCCTCTCGAGTGGATATGGGTATGTCGGAGAACTTCTTGACTTGCAGCAAGGGTGTGAAGGACCCTTTGGAAGTTCCAGAGGTTAGGTGTGATTAGCCTCGAGACGCCTCAGCGGAAATGGGCCTCATCTCGCCTGGAGGGGAGAACCTCCTGGATTTTCTCGAGTTGCGGCAGGTGCTCTCGAGTTACGACGGAGACCTCAGGGACCCGCTCTGGTGACCTCAGGAAAGGCCAGTCCCCATGCGAGGTGCTAGGGGGCCTCTCAGGATTCCTCTCCGGTCGATGCCGGGGCCTAAGACCTTGTGTGGAGTCGGGACCGGAACCTGAGGATTC
Source organism: Capra hircus (assembly GCF_001704415.2). Classification (NCBI taxonomy): domain Eukaryota; kingdom Metazoa; phylum Chordata; class Mammalia; order Artiodactyla; family Bovidae; genus Capra; species Capra hircus. The sequence goes on along the minus strand of NW_017217484.1, from coordinate 5,217 downwards.
CTCTCCAGTGCTGACATGGATCTTGGCGTACTTCTGGAGTCTCCCAAAGCTTGCGTCAGTCCTCGGCTCGAGTGGGGTCATGCACGTGCGCTTTCCTCCCGAGCGGTAGCAGCAGTGTCACGCCTTCCCTTCTCGTGGATCAAGGAATCTGTGGCTTTCCCTGGAGTCTTTCCCATGAGGCTTTCCCACAAGGCTATTCCACTTGCCACCATGGTGTGAGTCGATCCTCGGCGTGAAAGTCGAACCAGTGCAGGGAAAACAGGAACCTCCTTCCCCACAGTAGGGGATACACTGTCCCCTTGGGCGGGTATCTCCAGGGCACTCGCGCTGGGGGGTTGCCCGCCGGAGGTGCGGGCCTCAGGCTCCACGTGAGAAAAGCCCCAAATGGCATTAGCTGCCAGTCCAGACGCTGGCCCCTCAGGTCTCTGGCCGGAGCCTTGGGCTCCAGGCAACTCAAAACCCTCGGGGGTGGCACTCTGGGACTGCTGTAGGGAAAGGATGCCAAGAGCCCACGGAGGAGTTGGGGAGGGGGCATGGGGGAAACGGAGGCGAGGACAGCGAGGGATCTAGGTGGAGGCGCTGGAGAGAGCGTCTGGTGTCCCGGAATGCCTCGGAGGAGCCAGCGGGGGACAGTCGAGGACCAGGGACCTGTGGAATGTGAAAAGGCGGGAAATCTCAGAGCAAGGCAGGCTGGGAAAGGGGGCGTTGGTGGCCAATTCAAAGGGACCTAGGGGCGTTTCCTGGGCGGTGAGTTCCCTTGGCACTGCTGAGGGCCCCTGATTGATCCACTCGGGGTTGAACCCACCCCCCGCTGCGAGGGAGGGGCCACAAACCAAAGCCCCCGAACTGCCCGCCCACCCCAACGGGGATCTTGGCGGTCCAGGGCACAGCCGTGCCCGGGAAAAGCCCACTCGCTCCACGGGACTCCGTCCAGGGTCTCTGCTTGGAAAGAGGCCAGGGGCGGCCCCCTCCATCTACCCACCCAAACCCTATTGACGTCAATGGTGGCGGAGACGCCTCCCGTTCTCCAGAGTCCTGAGCTGCTGGGTCCCCGCCCACTCAGCCAGCAGTCTGCAGCGTGCCCGTGTGCCTCTCCCACCATGGCTTCGTCCGGCTCCTCCAGCACCTCAAGCGGTACGTTTGCCCTCGGTCCCTGTGGTCGGATCACATCTCAGGGGATTTGCGGGTGGCCTGGGCAAGGGCTCTCGGCCAATGTGTTGACCCCCCTCCCACCCGAGAACGGCTGGGACCCATCGGCCAGGCCCGGGGTTCCGAGGCGTCAGGTGTGCCCAAATTCGGAGGGCGTGGCATCGTTCGTTCATCTTGCTCCTTTGGCACACACATGGCTTCTCCGTTCTCTTTTCTGGGAAGACAGTGTTGTTTCAGGGGGCGTGCTGCGGGGGGCGGGGCCGGGGTTGGGGGGTGGTGGGAGCGGGTGCTTTGCTGGGATGAGGCCCTTTATCCTCACATCTTCATGTGGGAATGGGAGTCGGGGAGCTCTGTGGCCTTGCTGCCTTCAGTGGCTTCCTCTGCACAGGGGCCTAGTGGCTTCTGCCTTTTGTCAGGCGTTACGGGGTTTGGGCGTCGCTTTGGTGGCCTTGGCCTTTGCCTTGGCCTGGGCCTTGGCCTTGCCCTTGGCGTTGCTGTTGCCCTTGCCTTGGTCTTGGGCTTGGCCTTGCCCTGCCCTTGAACTTGAACTTGACCTTGACCTTGACCTTGAACTTGAACTTGGGCTTGACCTTGAACTTGAAATTGAACTTGACCTTGACCTTGAACCTTGAACTTGGGCTTGACCTTGAACTTCAACTTGAACTTGACCTTGAACTTGAACTTGAACTTCAACTTCAACTTCAACTTGACCTTGAACTTGAACTTGAACTTGACTTTGAACTTGAACTTGACCTTGACGTTGAACTTGAACTTGAACTTGACCTTGAACTTGAACTTGAACTTGACCTTGAACTTGATCTTGACCTTGACATTGAACTTGAACTTGAACTTGACCTTGAACTTGAACTTGAACTTCAACTTGAACTTGAACTTGACCTTGAACTTGAACTTGAACTTCAACTTGAACTTGAATTTGACCTTGACCTTGAACCTTGAACTTGAACTTGACCTTGAACTTCAACTTGAACTTCAACTTGAACTTGACGCTTGACCTTGAACTTGAACTTGAACTTGAACTTAACTGCTTGACCTTGACCTTGAACTTGAACTTGACACTTTGAACTTGAACTTGACTTGACCTTGACCTTGGACTTGACCCTGAACTTGACCTTGACCTTGAAGTTGACCGTGAACTTGAACTTAAACTTCACCTTGATCTTGAGCTTGAACTTGAACTTGAACTTGACCTTGACCTTAAACTTGAACTTGACCTTGAACTTGAACTTGACCTTGACTTTGACCAACAACGGGAGACCTCGAGATTTGCTCAGAGCACCGGAGGTCCAGAAGCAGGGCCCTGTATCTCCCCTTCCCTTTGTGATCATTGCAAAGACATTCCTAGCTGATAGCGGGAGTGCCCCTGAAGAAGCAAGCAGTGGGAGTGTGTTTGACACGACTGTGTGCCTTCCTGGCCTCAGCTCCACAAGGGGCCTTTCCTCTCGAAGTAGGCCCCATGTCCCCTTGGGGAGGGTGTCATGCCTCTTTTCTCCTCACTGCCAAAGGGTGGAGCCAAGCTCGCTCTGTCAGAGGTACAAAAACAGCAATTGAATGGATTTTCAAGCTCTTGCTAGGCTGCACCCTTTCAGGGCCCACTTTACTGAAACAGGTGCTCTGTGGCCCCTGGTTGGGTATGCAAGTTCACAAACAGGGTGAGATCCTGTCCAAGCCAAGAATTTTCCTGAAAGACCTAGGCTCACTAGAGCTCTCCTCCAGAGCAAAGGGGATAGAGGAGATGTATGGAGGAGTCTTTGCCTTTCCCTGTGAGTGTGGGGCTAGTCCCTACGGCCCCAAGCTCAGGGATAACTGCCTCTAAGAAAGGAATGGCAAGAAGCACTATTCTTGGAGGTTGGGACAGGGAGTTCGCAGCATGTGGGGAAAGAAAGACTTCTTCGGGAAGAAGAGGCAACCACGGGGGTGTGTTTGCAAGCCTCTATTTGGAAGAACAGGTTGCTTATACAACTCAAGACCTCCAGATCTGCTCAGAGGACTGAAGTTCCAGAGACAGGGCATGTATCTCCCCTTCCCTTTGAGATCCTTGCAAAGACATTCCTACAGATCGTGGGAGTGCCCATAAGAAGAAGCAGCGGAGTGTGCTTGACATCACTGCTGCCTACCTGGCTCAGCTCCTCAAGGGCCTTTCTCTCCTGGTAGGCCCTATGTCCCCTTTGGAGAGGGTGGTGCCCTCTTCCCTCCACACTGCCAAAGGGTGGAGGTGGAGCAAACTCGTTCTCTCCGAGGTAAAAAAAAAAAGACAAATTGGATGGATTTTTAAGCTCTTGCTATGCTGCACCCTCCAGGACCCACTCGAGCAAAAAACAGGTGCCTGTGGCCCCTAGGTCGGGTATGCAGGTTCACACACCGGGGTGGGATCCGTCAAAGCCAAGAATTTTCCTGACAGACCTAGGCTCACTAGAGCTCTCCTCCAGAGGAAAGGGGACAGAAAAGACGTTGTGTGGAGGTGGCTCTGCCTTTCCAGTCCCAATCTCAGGATAACTGCCCCCTAAGAAAGGAACTGCTGCTGCTGCTGCTGCTAAGTTGCTTCAGTCCGCTCGGTGCTTCACTCTCGTGCCGCCACGCCATAACGGCTATCTTACCCCACTACCGGCCTCCCGCCCGTCCGGATTCTCCCAGCAAGAACTATAAAAGCTGGTTGCCCATTGCCCTTTCTCCCAATTGCCACTGCAAAATTGATAATATAAAGACTGCCAGTTTTCGCCCCCTCAGTCGTGCTCCGACCCTCAACGCCACCCACACAGGACTCGCAGCCCAAACCCCCCCCCCGCCCCATACCAGCCTCTCCGCTCTTCATAGTATTTCTCTGAGAACGAATCAACTGCCAAGTAACGCCGCTTTTCCACGCAGCAGCGCTGGCCCAACAACGGCTGACTCGCCGCAGGATAGCTGCCGCCGGAAATAGCAGCTCCTCTACGCGCGTGTAAGAATGAGCGCCACTGTTTGGCCTTCAAACCTCTATTTCAGGAAACAGGTTCAGCTATATCCCACCAAACGCGAGAGAACTCCCAGAATCTGCCTCAGCAGGATCCAAAGTTTGCAGAGCACCCTGCTCCAGGGTAATCTACCCTTCCCACTTCGCGCCAGCCTCTGCAAACCACATTCCTTCGCTCATACATGACATTCAGCCAAAGGCCTTTACAGCACTGTTCGTTTTTCTTTCTATGTTCCCAAAGATTCCTCAGTTCCTAATAATAGCATATCCTAAAGCCAAACTTACCTCTGACATCCGTGCAAAATCTGATCATGTCTCCTCCGTCAATAATGCCACTCGTCAGTTAATTAAAAATATACCAATTATCATATCTAAAGCATTTCACATGGTCACAGTTCCCCACGCTGACCACACATTACAATTGCTCAATATTCTTTTAATTCAGGTTTTAACCATCGTCCCTCTATGCCCCCTCGCGCCCAGCTCCACACTGTATGCCTTTTGCCAAAATACTGCTACCTTCAAATATAGCAATATACTTCCTTTAAGCCTTACCGCATAATCTGTTGTTTTTGTCCTTTGCTTCTAGAAAAGCTTAACCAGCCATGCCGAATATCATCCTCTCTTAGCCTATAGAGACAACCATAATTTTCTCTAAGAATGCAACTTTTGACTAACACAGACTATGATTTCTTTACCTTTCATTATTTATATATGCTATCTATCATACATCATGCTTTTTTACTTCCCGCATAACATAAAATAAAACCCCTCTAATACCTTACAGATTTTCGTACCATTAGATGCGCACTAAGCTTATTCCCCACCCTTCCAAGTGCCCTAAACCCTCAGATCTTCTTCGGCCGCGCACCAAGATCCACCTTTCCTCCAGAGGACACATCACAGCTTCTTTTATAGCTTGATCTCGCCCCTGTACACTCAGTAGCTCCCATCCTACTGATGCACGATGGCCTTCATAACTTATAGGCATTCAAACTCATACTACAAAAGAAAAAGCTGACTTACCGCATTTCCAGGTGGATCCAAATGCACCATGATAATCCTGCCACAAATTCAGCAAAAGACCAAATCTCTCATTC
>NW_017217483.1:0-12501 GCF_001704415.2 Capra hircus | reverse complement strand
CTGCCCTGCCTCGACTGTAAAGCCGAGGATCCACTCACACCACGGTGGCACGTGGGACAGCCCTGTGGAAAGCCTCGTGGAAAGCCACGTCGGAAAACCTCGAGGGAAAGCCACAGATCCCTTGATCCAGACGAAGGGAAGACCGACAATGCTGCTAAAGCTCGGAAGGAAAGCGTACGTGCATGCCCCGACTCGAAACGAGGTCTGACTCCCCTGGGGAGACTCCAGAAGTACCCCAAAGATCCATGTCGACACTGAGAGAGGAATCCTCAGGTTCCGGCACAGACTCCACACAAGGACAGGGCCCGGCATCGACGGAGAGGAATCCCGAGAGGCCCCGTGCAACTGCATGGGGGACTGGCCTTTCCTGAGGCCACCAGAGCGGGTCCCTGAGGTCCCAGTCGTAAGTCGAGAGCACCTGCCGCAACTCGAGAAAATCCAGGGGGTTCTCCCTCCAGGCGAGATGAGGCCCATTTCCACTGAGGGCGTCTCGAGGCTAATTACACCTAACCTCTGGAAACTTCCAAAGGGTCCTTCACACCCTTGCTGCAACTCAAGAAGTTCCCCGACATGCCCGTCTCCACTCGAGAGGAAGCACGAGAATCCCGCCCACATCCAGAGGAGCCCTGTTTCCTCCTCCTAGCTCGAGGAGGGATCCTTTCCCTGCGTGGTCGGGAAAGAATTCCCGGCATTTCCGTCGCATCTCAAGAGGAGGCTCTCTCAACAGGAAAGGCGATTAGGAAACTCCAGGGTCGTGCAACCATTCCCAGAGTCCCCCAGATATCTCCGTCCGTTCCAGGGAAACCTGTTTTCCCAGCACTGCGTCGACTTTCAATCTGAAGATCGACTCACACAGCACGGTGGCACGTGGGACAGCCCTGTGGGAAAGCCTCGTGGGAAAGCCTCGAGGGAAAGCCACAGATTCCTTGATCCACGCGAATGGAAGCGCGACAGTGCTGCTACAACTCGAGAGGAAAGCGCACGTGCATGCCCCCACTCGAGAGGAGGACTGACTCCACTGGGGAGACTCCAGAAGTACCCAAGATCCATGTCAGCACTGGAGAGGAATCCTCAGGTTCCGGCACCGATTCCACACAAGGTCTTAGGCCCCGGCATCGACCTTAGAGGAATCCCGAGAGGCCCCCGAGCAACTCGCATGGGGACTGGCCTTTCCTGAGGCCACCAGAGCGGGTCCCTGAGGTCCCAGTCGTAAGTCGAGAGCACCTGCCGCAACTCGAGAAAATCCATTAGGTTCTCCCCTCCAGGCGAGATGAGGCCCTTTTCCGATGAGGGCTCCTCAAGGCTAATCACAATTAAACGCTGGAATTTCCCACGGGTCCTTCACACCCTTGCTGCAACTCAAGAAGTTCCCCGTCATACCCGACTCCACTCGAGAAGAAGGACGAGAGTCCCGCCCACATGCAGAGGAGCCCCGTTTCCGCCTCATAGCTCTAGAGGAGGGATCCTTTCCTTGCGTGGTCTGGAAAGTATTCCCGGCGTTTCCGTCGCATCTCAAGAGGAGGCGCTCTCCACCTAAACGGGAGAGGAACTCCAGGTTCGTGCCACCGTTCCCACACTCCCCCAGATGTCTCATTCCATTCCACAGAAACCATTTTTCCCTACACTGCCTCGACTTTCAAGCTGAGGATCGACTCACACCACGGTGGCATGTGGGACAGCCCTGTGGGAAAGCCTCGTGGGAAAGTCTCCTGAGAAAGCCTCGAGAGAAAGCCACAGATCCCATGATCCACGCGAAGGGAAGCTTGACACTGCTGCTACAGCTCGGGTGGAAAACCCACGTGCATATCTCCACTCGCGACGAGGAATGACTCCCCTGGGAGACTCCAGAAGTACCCAAGATCCATGTCAGCACTGGAGAGGAATCCTCAGGATCCGACACAGACTCCACACAAGGTCCCAGGGCCCGGCATTGACGGGAGAGGAATCCCGAGAGGCCCCCGAGCAACTGCATGGGGACTGGCCTTTCCTGAGGCCACCAGAGCGGGTCCCTGAGGTCCCAGTCGTAAGTCGAGAGCACCTGCCGCAACTCGAGAAAATCCATTAGGTTCTCCCCTCCAGGCGAGATGAGGCCCTTTTCCGATGAGGCTCCTCGAGGCTAATCACACCTAAACGCTGGAATTTCCCAAGGGTCCTTCACACCCTTGCTGCAACTCAAGAAGTTCCCCGTCATACCCGACTCCACTCGAGAAGAAGGACGAGAGTCCCGCCCACATACACAGGAGCCCCGTTTCCGCCTCATAGCTCGAGAGGAGGGATCCTTTCCCTGCGTGGTCGGGAAAGTATTCCCGGAGTTTCCATCGCATCTCAAGAGGAGGCGCTCTCCACTTGAAACGGGAGAGGAACTCCAGGTTCGTGCCACCGTTCCCACACTCCCCGAGATGTCTCATTCCATTCCACGGAAACCTTTTTTCCCTGCACTGCCTCGACTTTCAAGCTGAGGATCGACTCACACCACGGTGGCATGTGGGACAGCCCTGTGGGAAAGCCTCGTGAGAAAGTCTCCTGAGAAAGCCTCGAGGGAAAGCCACAGATCCCATGATCCACGCGAAGGGAAGCGTGACACTGCTGCTACAGCTCGGGAGGAAAACCCACGTGCATATCCCCACTCGCGAAGAGGAATGACTCCCCTGGGAGACTCCAGAGGTACCCAAGATCCATGTCAGCACTGGAGAGGAATCCTCAGGATCCGGCACAGACTCCACACAAGGTCTTAGGCCCCGGCATCGACGGGAGAGGAATCCCGAGAGGCCCCCGAGCACCTTGCATGGGGACTGGCCTTTACTGAGGCCACCAGAGCGGGTCCCAGGGATCCCCGTCGTAAGTCGAGAGCACCTGCCGCAACTCGAGAAAATTCAGGAGGTTCTCCCCTCCAGGCTATATGAGGCCCATTTCCGCTGAGGCAATTTGAGGCTAATCACACCTAAACTCTGGAATTTTCAAAGGTCCTTCACACCCTTGCTGCAACTCAAGAAGTTCCCCGACATACCCGTCTCGACTCGAGAGGAAGCACGAGAGTTCTGCCCACATCCAGAGGAGCCCCGTTTCCGTCTCATAGCTCGAGAGGAGGGATCCTTTCCCTGCGTGGTCGGGAAAGAATTCCCGGCGTTCCCGTCGCATCTCAAGAGGAGGCTCTCTCCATAGGAAAGGCGAGAGGAACTCCAGGGTCGGGCCACCATTCCCAGAGTCCCCCAGATGTCTCAGTCCATTCTAGGGAAACCTGTTTTCCCTGCACTGCCTCGACTTTCAAGCCGAGGATCGACTCACACCACGGTGGCATCGTGGTACAGCCCTGTGAGAAAGCCTCGTGGGAAAGCCTCGTGGGAAAGCCTCAAGGGAAAACCACAGATCTCTTGATCCACGCGAAGGGAAGCGTGACACTGCTGCTACAGCTCGGGAGGAAAGCGCACGTGCATGCCCCGACTCGAGACGAGGTCTGACTCCCCTGGGGAGACTCCAGAAGTACCCCAAGATCCATGTCGGCACTGGAGAGGAATCCTCAGGTTCCGGCACAGACTCCACACAAGGTCACAGGGCCCGGCATCGACGGGAGAGGAATCCCGAGAGGCCCCCGTGCAACTGCATGGGGACTGGCCTTTCCTGAGGCCACCAGAGCGGGTCCCTGAGGTCCCAGTCGTAAGTCGAGAGCACCTGCCGCAACTCGAGAAAATCCAGGAGGTTCTCCCCTCCAGGCGAGATGAGGCCCATTTCTGCTGAGGCGTCTCGAGGCTAATCACACCTAACCTCTCGAACTTCCAAAGGGTCCTTCACACCCTTGCTGCAACTCAAGAAGTTCCCCGACATACCCGTCTCCACTCGAGAGGAAGCACGAGAGTCCCGCCCAAATCCAGAGCAGCCCCGTTTCCGCCTCATACCTCGAGCGGAGGGATCCTTTCCCTGCGTGGTCGGGAAAGAATTCCCGGCGTTCCCGTCGCATCTCAAGAGGAGGCGCTCTCCACCGGAAAGGCGAGAGGAACTCCAGGGTCTTGCCACCATTCCCAGAGTCCCCCAGATGTCTCAGTCCATTCCAGAGAAACCTGTTTTCCCTGCACTGCGTCGACTTTCAAACCGAGGATCGACTCACACCACGGTGGCACGTGGGACAGCCCTGTGGAAAGCCTCGTGGAAAAGCCTCTTGGGAAAGCGTCGAGGGAAAGCCACAGATCCGTTGATCCACGCGAAGGGAAGCGTGACACTGCTGCTACAGCTCGGGAGGAAAGCGCACGTGCATGCCCCCACTCGAGTAGAGGACTGACTGCCCTGGGGAGACTCCAGAAGTACACCAAGATCTATGTCAGCACTGGAGAGGAATCCTCAGGTTACAGCACCGACTCCACAAAGACCTTAGGCTCCGACATCAACGGGAGAGGAATCCCGAGAGGCCCCTGAGCTACTCACATGGGGACTGGCCTTTCCTGAGGCCAGCAGAACGGGTCCCTGAGGTCCCCGTCGTAACTCGAGAGCACCTGCCGCAACTCGAGAAAATCCAGGGGGTTCTCCCCTCCAGGCGAGATGAGGCCCATTTCCACTGAGGCGTCTCGAGGCTAATTACACCTAACCTCTGGAACTTCCAAAGGGTCCTTCACACCCTTGCCGCAACTCAAGAAGTTCCCCGACATGCCCGTCTCCACTCGAGAGGAAGCACGAGAATCCCGCCCACATCCAGAGGAGCCCTGTTTCCTCCTCCTAGCTCGAGGGGAGGGATCCTTTCCCTGCGTGGTCGGGAAAGAATTCCCGGCATTTCCGTCGCATCTCAAGAGGAGGCTCTCTCAACAGGAAAGGCGATAGGAACTCCAGGGTCGTGCAACCATTCCCAGAGTCCCCCAGATATCTCCGTCCGTTCCAGGGAAACCTGTTTTCCCAGCACTGCGTCGACTTTCAATCTGAAGATCGACTCACACCACGGTGGCACGTGGGACAGCCCTGTGGGAAAGCCTCGTGGGAAAGCCTCGAGGGAAAGCCACAGATTCCTTGATCCACGCGAATGGAAGCGCGACAGTGCTGCTACAACTCGAGAGGAAAGCGCACGTGCATGCCCCCACTCGAGACGCGTACTGACTCCCCTGGGGAGACTCCAGAAGTACCCCAAGATCCATGTCAGCAATGGAGAGGAATCCTCAGGTTCCGGCACTGACTCCATACAAGGTCTTAGGCCCCGGCATCGACGGGAGAGGAATCCCGAGAGGCCCCGAGCACCTTGCATGGGGACTGGCCTTTACTGAGGCCACCAGAGCGGGTCCCAGGGGTCCCGTCGTAAGTCGAGAGCACCTGCCGCAACTCGAGAAAGTCCAGGAGCTTCTCCCCTCCAGGCTATATGAGGCCCATTTCCGCTGAGGCATCTTGAGGCTAATCACACCTAACCTCTGGAATTTTCAAAGGTCCTTCACACCCTTGCTGCAACTCAAGAAGTTCCCCGACATACCCGTCTCGACTCGAGAGGAAGCACGAGAGTTCTGCCCACATCCAGAGGAGCCCCGTTTCCGTCTCATAGCTCGAGAGGAGGGATCCTTTCCCTGCGTGGTCGGTAAAGAATTCCGGGCGTTCCCGTCGCATCTCAAGAGGAGGCTCTCTCCATAGGAAAGGCGAGAGGAACTCCAGGGTCGGGCCACCATTCCCAGAGTCCCCCAGATGTCTGTCCATTCCAGGGAAACCTGTTTTCCCTGCACTGCCTCGACTTTCAAGCCGAGGATCGACTCACACCACGGTGGCACGTGGGACAGCTCTGTGGGAAAGCCTCGTGGGAAAGCCTAGTGGAAAGCCTTGAGGCAAAGCCACAGATCCCTTGATCCACGCGAAGGGAAGCATAACTCTGCTGCTACAGCTCGGGAGGAAATCGCATGTCCCTGCCCCCACTCGAGACGAGGACTGACTCCCCTGGGGAGACTCCAGAAGTACCCCAAGATCCATTTCAGCACTGGAGAGGAATCCTCAGGTTCCAGCACCGACTCCACACAAGGTCTTAGACCCCGGCATCGATGGAAGAGGAATCCCGAGAGGCCCCGAGCAACTCGCATGGGGAATGGTCTTTCCTGAGGCCACCAGAGCAGGTCCCTGAGGTCCCCGTCATAATTGGAGAGCACCTGCCACAACTCGAGAAAATCCAGGAGGTTTTTCCTTCCAGGCGAAATGAGGCCCATTTCCGCTGAGGCGTCTCGAGGCTAATCACACCTAAACTCTGGAACTTCCAAAGAGTCCTTCACACCCTTGCTGCAAATCAAGAAGTTCCCCGACATTCCCGTCTCCACTCGAGAGGAAGCTCGAGAGTCCCGCCCACATCCAGAGGAGCCCCGTTTCCACCTCCTAGCTCGAGATGGGGAATCCTTTCAGTGTGTGGTCGGGAAAGAATTCCCGGTGTTCCCGTCGCCTCTCAAAAACAGGCGCTCTCCACAGGAAAGGCCAGAGGAACTCCATTGTCGTGCCACCATTCCCAGAGTCCTCCAGATGTCTCAGTCCATGCCAGGGACACCTGTTTTCCCTGCACTGCCTCGACATTCATGCAGATGATCGACCCACACAACGGTGGCACTTGGGACAGCCCTGTGGGAAAGCCTGTTTGGAAAACTTGGTGGGAATGCCCAGAGGGAAAGCCACAGATCCCTTGATCGTCGGGCCGGGAAGACTGACACTGGTTCTAGAGCTCGGGAGGAAAGCGCACGTGCATGCCCCCACTCGAGATGAGGACTGAATCGCCTGGGGAGACTCCAGAAGTACCCCAGGATCCATGTCAGGCCTGGAGAGAAATCCTCACGTTCCGGCCCCAACTCCAGACAAGGTCTTAGGTTCCGGCATCTACGGTAGAGGAATCCAGGGAGGTCCCCTAGCAACTCGCATGGGGACCTGCCTTTCCTGAGGCCACCAGAGCGGGTCCCTGAGGTCCCCGTCGTAAGTCGAGAGCACCTGCCGCAAGTCGAGAAAATCCTGGAGGTTCTCCCCTCCAGGCGAACAGAGGCGAATTATTGCTGAAGCATCTCGAGGCCAATCACACCTACCCCTGAACCGTCCAAAGGTTCCTTCACACCCTTGCTGCAACTCAAGAAGTTCCCCGATATACCCGTATGCACTCGAGAGGAAGCAGAAGGGTCCCGCCCACATCCAAAGGAGCCCCGTTTCCGCCTCTTTGCTCGAGATGAGGGATCCTTTCCCTACTTGGTCGAAAAAGAATTCCCGAGGTTCCCGTCGCATCTCAAGAGGAGGCCCTCTCCACAGGAAAGGGGATAGGTACTCCAGGTCAGGCCACCATTCCAAGAGTCCCCCAGATGTCTCAGTCCATTTCAGAGGAACCTGTTTTCCCCAAACTGCCTCGACTTTCACGCCGAAGATCGACTCAAACCACAGTGGCACGTGGGACAGCCCTGTGGTAAAGCCTCGTAGGAAAGCCTCGTGGGAAAGCCTTGAGGGAAAGCCTCGAGGGAAAGCCACAGATCCCTTGATCCACGCGATGGGAAGCGTGACACTGCTTCCACAGCTCAGGAGGAAAGCGCACGTGCATGCCCCCACTCGAGACGAGGACTGACTCCCCTGGGGAGACTCCAGAAGTACCCCAAGATCCATGTCAGCACTGGAGAATAATTCTCAGTTTACGGCCCCGACTTCACAAAAGGTCTTAGGCCCCAGCATTGAAGGGAGAGGAATCCTGAGAGGCCAATAAGCAACTCGCACGGAGAGTGGCCTTTCCTGAGGCCACCAGATAGGGTCCCTGTGGTCCCCGTCGTAAATCGAGAGCACCTACCGCAACTCGAGAAAAACCTGGAGATTCTCCCCTCCAGGCTAGATGAGGCCCATTTCCGCTGAGGCGACTCGAGGCTAATCACATCTAACCTTTGGAACTTCCATAGGGTCCTTCACACCCTTGCTGCAACTCAAGAAGTTCCCCGACATACCCTTGTCCACTCGAGAGGAAGCGCGAGCGTCCCTTGCACATCCAGAGAAGGCCCTTTTCCTCCTTGTAGCTCGAGATGAGGGATCCTTTCCCTGCGTGGTCGGGAAAGAATTCCTGGCATTCCCGTCGCATCCAAGAGGAAGCGCTCTCCACAGGAAAGGCGATAGGAACTCCAGGGTCGTGCCACCATTCCAAGAGTCCCCCAGAGGACTGAGTCCATTCCAAAGGAAACTCTTTTACCTGCACTGCCTTGACTGTCACGTCGAGGATCGACTCACACCACGGTGGCACGTGGGACAGCCCTGTGTGTTAGCCTCGTGGGAAAGCCTCATGGGAAATCCTACAGGGAAAGCCACACATCCCTTGATCCACCCGTCGGGTAGCATGACACTGCTGCCACCGTTAGGGAGGAAAGCCCACGTGCATTTCCCCACTCGAGACGAGGACTGACTCCCCTGGGGAGAGTCCAGAAGTACCCAAAAATCCACGTCAGCACTGGAGAGGAATCCTCAGTTTCCGGTCCCAACTCAACACAAGGTCTTTGACTCGGGAAATGCAAGCAGTTAAAAGATCTCTCCTTTGGAGCCTCGAGGGGGATCGGGGCTTCTCTGGATGTGGGCGGGAACCTCGTGCTTCCTTTGAGTGTAGACGGGTATGTCGGGAAAGCTCTTGAGTTGCAGCAAGTGTGTGAAGGAACCATTGGAAGTTCCAGAGGTTAGGTGTGCTTAGCCTCTAGATGCGTCAGTGGAAATAGGCCTCATTTTGCCTGTAGGGGAGAACCTCCTGGATTTTCTCGAGTTACGGCAGGTGCTCTCGAATTACGACGGGGACCTCAGGGAACCTGTCTCGTGGCCTCAGGAAAGGCCAGTCCCCATGCAAGTTGCCAGGGGGACTCTCGGGATTCCTCTTGGGTCGATGCCGGGGCCTAAGACCTTGTGTGGAGTCGAGGCCGGATCCTGAGGATTCCTCTCCAGTGCTGACATGGTTCTTGGGGTACTTCTGGAGTCTCCCCAGGGAAGTCAGTCCTCGTCTCGAGTGTGGGCATGCCACGTGCGCTTTCCTCCCGAGCTGTAGCAGCAGTGTCACGCTTCCTAACGCGTGGTCAAGGGATCTGTAGCTTTCACTCAAGTCTTTCCTTCAAGGCTTTCCCAAGAGTCTTTCCCACAGGGCTGTCCCACCTGCCACCATGGTGTGAGTCGATCCTCGGCTTGAAAGTCGAGGCAGTGCAGGGAAAACAGGTTCCTCTGGAATGGACTGTGACATCTGGGGGACTCTTGGAATGGTGGTACGACCCTGGAGTTCCGCTCGCCTTTCCTGTGGAGAGCGCCTCCTCTTGAGATGGGACGGGAACGCCGGGAATTCTTTCCCGACCAAGCAGGGAAAGAATCCGTCATCTCGAGGTCCGAGGCATAAACGGGGCTCCTCTGGATGTGGGCGGGACCCTCGTGCTTCCTCTGGAGTGGAGACGGTATGTCGGGGAACTTCTTGAGTTTCAGCAAGGTTGTGAAGGAACCTTTGGAATTTCCAGAGTTTAGGTGTGATTAGCCTCGAGTGCCTCAGCGGAAATTGGCCTCATCTTGCCTGGAGGGGAGAACCTCCTGGATTTTCTCGAATTGTGGCAGGTGTTCTCAACGTACGCTGGGACCTCAGGGACCCGCTCTGGTGGCGTCAGGAAAGGCCAGTTCCCATCCGAGTGGCTACGGGGCCTCTCAGGATTCCTCTCCCGTCGATGGTGGGGCCTAAGACCTTGTGTGAACTCGAGGCCGGTACCTGAGGATTCCTCTCCCGTGGTGACATGGTTCTTGGGGTACTTCTTGAGTCTCCCCAGGGGTGTCAGTCCTCTTCTCAGCGGGATCATGCAAGAACGCTTACCTCCTGAGCTGCAGTAGCAGTGTCACGCTGCCCGTCGCGTGGATCAAGAGATCTATGTCTTTCCCTCGAGGTATTTCTCACGGGGCTTTCCCTCGAGGCTTTCCCACGAGGCTTTCCCACATCGCTGTCCCACGTGCCACCATGGTGCCAGTCGATCCTCGGCGTGAAAATCAAGGCAGTGCAGGGAAAACAGGTTCCTCTGGAATGGACTGAGACATCTGGGGGACTCTTGGAATTGTGGCACGACCCTGGAGTTCCTCTCGCCTTTCCTGTGGAGAGCGCCTCTTCTTGAGATGCGGTGGGAACGCCGGGAATACTTTCCCGACCAAGCAGGGAAAGTCCCGTGGTCCAGCCCCGGTGGATCCAGCGTGATTCGAAGGTGGGGACGTAGTCGTCGTCTTTGGAAATATACATATTTAATCCCAGATATAAAGAGATTAGAAATGGATTGTGTAGTAGGAAGATTATTGGAGAAAAAGAGGCTGAATAACTTGGATTACGTGGAATAACATCCATCCTCCAGTAGAGAATTCAGCCAGAAAAACGGGAGCAAAAAAGAAGCGACATGGGGGAATCAGTCTTTCCGGAAACTGATCTGATTTCTTTATTTTTGGTTTTGCTTGTATACCTCTTGTTACACATAGGGATGAATACAGAGTCACGCAGGAGTCGGCATCCTGACCTTTATCAAAATCAGGTGCTTCACATAAATGTATAAAAAAAAGGTCTTAGGGATCTTACATCATCTTCTGGCCATGAATGAGACCTGCTGACATTTTATGATCCTTTCTTTCTGATAACCAAATAAACTTATTTCTTCCAAGGGTGTTTTTTCTTAAACCAGGCACCACCCTCCAAATAAAGTTACATTCCTATAGGGTGAGGGTGTAGTGAGTTACAATAAAGAAAGGAATTTATTTAACCCAAGGTTAACATGATTAGTCTTAAAGGTGAATTCTTATTTCTCCTATATGCTTAAAGGTTAATACTTATTTCTCCTATATACTAGTTATATTCATTATAAGGGTAGGGAACATGGAGATTTATCAGCAAACATCAGCCTAACAAATGAAAATCCTTTCATCAATTCTCCCCTTAAGATCTATTTAGTCTTAAGATATGATAAAGTTACATTCTTACATAGAAAGGACACAGTGATATATAACAAAGTACAGTGATCTATTACAAAAGTGAAAATCCATTAACTCAAAAAGTCTAGTATTGCTAACATCAAAAACTGCTATATTTCCTTTGCTATATTCCAAATACATTGATTAATATATTCCCAAGTGCCTAAGGATATGGAGGCCTGGTGGCAATCATTGACTCAACAAGAAGAAAAAGTCCTATGCTAATTAAGACTCTCAAAATACTCCAAAACTCTCTGTGCTGTTTACAGTTGAGAGGCAGTAAACAATCTTGTGCCTAGTGGCAGCAGTATGGATAATCCTGTCACACAAGCTGGTCTGTCAGCAGAGAGGTTTGACCTAAAATATCCTTGTCCCACCCAGAGCAGGGAATTAGCAGCAATTTTTGACACAACAAATGAAGAACCCTTCACCAATATAATTCCTAACCAACTATACTAATAATTTCTAACTCCCCAAAATAATTTGCCTTTAGTAAGTCTAAAACATCTCATGCCTCTCAGGTTGGGAGGCTGTAAACAATCACATGTGGCCGGACAAACCTATAAAGGTGGGCTAGATAACCTTCAGAGGAGTCGGCAAGCTGAAACACTCTTGTCATGCCAAGAATATTTATTGCCTTGAAGCTGCACGTTTACTTCTTCTCCGAGAGAAACAGTTATGGGGAGAGCCCCGTAAAGTCAGAAGTGTAGGTGAGAGCATAAAACAGACTCTGGTTTTGGGGTTCGATGCTCGGGAACAGGGGGTTACCTGAGGCTTGATCACGCCTTTGCGCATGCCAAGCTCCTTCCTCATGACCTTTGCCATAGGCGGAATTCCTCACGCTGGCCCCGGAAGGAAAGGATCCCTCATCTCGAGCGACGAGGCGGAAACGCGCCTCCTGTGGATGTAGGGGGGACCATCTTGCTTATTCTCGAGTGGAGACGGGTATGTCGGGGAACTTCTTGAGTTGCAGCAAGGGTGTAAAGTACCTTTTGGAAGTTCCAGAGGTTAGGTGTGATTAGCCTCGAGACACCTCAGTGGAAATGGGCCTCATCTCTCCTGGAGGGGAGACCTCCTGGATTTTCTCGAGTTGCGGCAGGTGCTCTTGACTTACGACGGGGACCTCAGGGGCCAGCTCTGGTGGCCTCAGGAAAGGCCAGTCCCCATTCAAGTTCTAGGGGCCTCTCAGGATTCCTCTCCTGTCGATGCCGGGGCCTAAGACCTTGTGTGAAGTCGGGCTGGAACCTGAAAGATTCCTCTCCAGTGCTGACATGGATCTTGTGGACTTCTGGAGTCTCCCCAGGGGAGTCAGTCCTCGTCTCGAGTGGGGGCATGCACGTGCGCTTTCCTCCTGAGCGGTAGCAGCAGTGTCACGCTTCCCGTTGCGTGGATCAAGGGATCTGTGGCTTCCCTCTAGGCTTTCCCATGAGGCTTTCCCAAAGGGCTGTCCCACATGCCACCTTGGTGTGAGACGATCCTTCGGCGTGAAAGTCATGGCAGTGCAGGGAAAACAGGTTCCTCTGGAATGGACTGAGACATCTGGGGAACTCTTGGAATGGTGGCACGACCCTGGAGTTCCTCTGGCCTTTCCTGTGGAGAGCA
>NW_017217482.1:0-12504 GCF_001704415.2 Capra hircus | reverse complement strand
CAGTTTTGATACTCATGAGTTTTTTTCTTCTGTATCCAGAAAACAAATGCTGTTCAAGGACACTGAAAGAACCCTGATTTCGAAAATCAGATCTGTATTGTGAACAATGCTTCGATATCCGTGAGTCGAAGCATAGTATTATGCCTATCATCCTTGTATTTCCCTCAGTGAAATATGTTGAGGAAAACTCTTCATTTCGTGGTCTAGAGTCACGAAGAAGCTAAATAGCATTCATCCTTTACGTTGACAACTGTGAATCTAAATCTCCTGTGAATCCTATGTGACAACCACACATACCAACATGAGTTATCAGTATTATAATCGATATTTTTAGTCCTATTGTATGTCAACTAAAAAAATCAATATCTAATTGTACATGAAGTCAAGACATAAAGTCAGTGCAAATACAAAATGTTCCATCCTTTGAGAAAGGGAGAAAAACATCTCTGTGCTTAGCCTATCGCATTTTTATGGATTAGATCCTTAAGTAGTTTATTCACCACACCCTATGAATGATTCACAAGTCTTCAGAGAAGAAAGGGTCATTTCTCTTAAACAATGAGTAGTTCAACTCTTCTCAAAGCAAAGTCATAAGTGAGTCTAATTTTGCGTGAGCCCATGAAAACTCAGTGTTTTCATTATGCTTGTGCTTATGATGGGAGGAGGTCTGAGAAGGCGCTTCTGAAGGATTATTCATACCAGTCTTTCTCATATGTATGGAGTCTTTAAAGATCGAATCACCGAGGTGTTGCTTCTACACTTGTACTA
The DNA here is from genome assembly GCF_001704415.2 of Capra hircus. Classification (NCBI taxonomy): domain Eukaryota; kingdom Metazoa; phylum Chordata; class Mammalia; order Artiodactyla; family Bovidae; genus Capra; species Capra hircus. The sequence goes on along the minus strand of NW_017217482.1, from coordinate 11,736 downwards.
GGCCTGAGCAGCAACATTCCCTTTCTCCCTAAGTGCAGTAGACGTCTGTCTTCTGTCCTCTGGAGTATGTATTGCTTGAGCTCACCACAGCCTAGTAGATGGAAATCGTCAGGATATTCTGGAAACCCTTTGGATTTCAGTCTGCTCAGGAGGTTACCACTGCTGCAAACCTCTGGATTTTACCACGCACTTTTAACAACCTCAGATGAAGGATACAAGTCAACACTCGTGACAGCCACGGGCTTCCATGGCCTATCCATGATTGTTGGCTTTGCTTTCATAATCATCCTGTTTCTTATACCAACTAAACTGTCACTGTATTTTTTCATGACCATTTTATCTTTGACGGTTTTTAGATCTATTATGGATTTTCCTATATATCTTCACTCATCGGTGAGGGTCTTCTGTTAGTAGTAGTTACGACAACTGACTTCCAGTCAGTTAGCTGTGGCAGAATAGAAAAAAGAATGACCCACTGTATATTATTCGTATTATGTATCAATATATTATTCGTTTTATTGTTTGCAGTCATCCACTTCCAAGTTTCCGAAATAAACTTTCAGAAAAATCACATCCTTTGGAATGTCCGTTTGACTGAATAGGAGCACGGAAATGCTATTCCATAAAATTGTTTACAGTTTCCATTCCATTCCTCCTGTTTGATGTAGATATTGGCCTTTGGTTCTATCACTAGCTTTGCAAGTAAAAAAATTCATTAGAGCTCATATGGTAATTTTACTGTTGGCAATAAGTTTAGCATAAAATGAACACAGAAGAGGTTACAGTAGACCAAATATGAAAGTCAGTTGAAAAGAAAACATAGTGTTGAATGTTGACAGTAGGAATATAGTTATGAAGTTCCTTTATTATTATTCTATCCTTTCCCGTTTCTTTTGCAGGGGTGTTAATGTACAGATTCCAGTCCTATGGCTGGAGTGAAGAATAGTATCATGATTCTTGAGAGCAACTCTACTAAGTCTTCACGCTCATGTCACTCAAGGTTTTTTAATACCTATTATGTTAGTCGTGTTTGTAGTTTGTGAAGTCACATAAGTTGCATTCACTCAAGCAATAGTATCAAACAGCTATGGCATCAATTCTAGATGTGAATCGATATCGAATGTGAATCCATTTCACTGTGACAAGTGATTATTGCAGATATTCTATTCATGCCAGTAAGAAAGCTGTGCAGAAATAATATAATGTTTATGAAGAAAATAAGATTTGCTAATTTGTTGTATTATTCTCTTTCTTTTCAACAGATTGAATGACAACAGGCTCCACTTTTCATTCACTTGTATGACTATGAGCAGTTTGACCAAGTTGAAGAAGATGACTCGTTTGTAGTCTTCCTCATCAGCTCATTCCATCTACTGGCTTTCAAATCATTTAGTACAGAGCTCACCGTCTAGGTGTTCATCCAGTGTTTTGTTTGCTTATCATGCAGGATCATTTTCAAAGGAAAAGTATGTGTGTATGAGTTAGAGCTCTGATCCCAAGAGTCCATGTAGAAGCTTCCCCTGAGAAGTGTATCGTTTTTGCACCAATGCTACTGAAACGTGTGAATGTGGTATACCACGCATCCCAATAAGCGTCCACAGCTTCACAGGCTGCTTCTTTGAAACGCCCAGTACTCATGACATTCCATTCATCTGAGGACTAAATATAGCCAACGTAGGCTGTGTTTGCCAAATAGACTTTGAAGTATTCTTCACACAGTCCTTCATCGACGCCAGTTTTCAGATCGAAGAAACCCTTGCTCCATGAAGTGTGTGAACACATATACTCATGTTTTGTTTGCGATTTTAAAGTCATTCTTCAGTTTTGTTGGAGGAATGGTTCTGTATATGCCCCGTGGATCTGTGCATGAAAGCCCTAATAACTAATGTGAATCGACTTCACTACCAAGGGATGTTTTCATATCTATTGAGGATTTAGTTCATGTATTTCGATTTTAACTTTCTGTCTTACAGCCTTGTTTGTAGATCAAAGCTATTTGAAAGTGTCATCTGGTTTTCAATGGCTTGTGAGGTTATTCATGAGTGGTTTATAAAACCGAATGGATTGTACGTAGCCATACTTTGTTGTCATTCTATGAATTTGAAGAATGTCTGAAGAATGTCTGCAGTGATGCCTTAAAGATTCATACAATTGATGTCCAATATTTATCTCAATAGACTTGCTTTCAATTTGTAGTTTCCTATGCATATGTCTTTCTTTATGGATTTGGGTAGAAGTCGTATTGGAACACTGAAAAATCTGTGATATCAGCCGTGCTGACCTTCTTTCCGGTGGTCATCATTAAGATTTTCACGCTCACTGTCACTTTGTGCAATGCTATGGATCCTAGTGGAAACAGGTGCCGTTCATCCTACTTTTGTGAAGATTGAACTCATCGTAGAAAGTGGAATTTGTTGAAATATTTATGGTATCAATATATCCTGTGTATATAATTACCCAGATTACGGGTGCGTATCTGATTGCTAAGTTATAAAATGTATGAGATAGATGTGATCCATCAATGGCGATTGGATACGTGGTGGAGAGGTATTTTGGTGATGCAAGAGATTTAAATGATGTGATCAGAGTATTTATATCCCTTTTATGTGGATAATGGGTCTTGGATCGATGTTTGAAACATTCCAACCTTGTCTTTTGTTATGCATGGGAAGTGTCCAAAACGAAGATGATGCAGGTACGTACTTCAAGGGTAAGTATAGGGTTGAGGGCGTGACTATGAAGTGGGTTAGGGTTAGGATGTGGATAGGGTGTCGGGTGAGGGAAGGGTTAAGGTTACAGTGTGCAGAACAGCCCCCCAACTTGTTAGGGTGAGGGGTGAGGCGTGAGGGTTAGGGTTAGGGGTGAGGGTGAGGGTAAGGCTTCAAGGTGAGGGTGAGGGTAAGGGTTCAGGGTGAGGGTGTGGGTGAGGGCGAGGGTAAGGGCTCGGGGTGAGGGTTCAGGGTGAAGGTGTGGGTCTCACATCTGATAAACGATTGCATTCCAAATATACCCTTCATTTCCCTCGAACAGAGCTCTCACTGTTGGAGCCCTTGGCAGTGTGGAAGCCACCGGCCCCTAAGCCACCACAAGAACGCCTGGGGCCTAGGTGCAAAGGCAAGGCAGGAGCAGAGCTGAGGCCAGGAAGGTGCCAGTGGCGTCTCCCAACCTCGTGCAGACTGCTCCTTCCTGGGCAGGAAGTCTAGAAGCCAGGCAAGTCTGGGCAAGGCTCGCCCCAGGCAGAGCAGCCTCGCGCAAGGAACTCTGCCAGATCAGGGCTCTCAGCGGAGCTGGAGCTCTGCGATACTGGAGGCGCACTCGGCTCCACCCCAGCAAGGCTTGCAGCAGCAGGCGACTGGGCTGCCTCCTCTTCCCCGGAGGAGGCTCCCTTCCACTTGTCCTGTGCACTCGGCTTCCAGGCGGAGCCATACCTCGCCTCCTGCAGGTCTTGGCTCAGGGGTTACTTCCCCTGAGCTGGGGTTGTGGGCGGGAACCCAGACACGCAGGGGCAGGCCCCAACAACCTGCACACAGCTCTGCTGGGGAGAAGAGCATTAGGGAACCTATGTATTTCAGGCAAATGATGGGAGACCACAAGTGAGTCGCCAGCCTGCTGGCTGCAGACACCACCCAGGGGCCCTGGGTGCATGGTGCTCTCAATGTGGCGCTGAGTCTGGACAGCCAAGCAACAGCTGAAGGAGCTCTGCAGTTGCCCTTCCCTTCCCGTCGACAGAGCTCTCAGTGCTGGAGCCCTTGGAAGTGTGGAACTCAGCGATCCCTAAGCCCTCCCAAACACATGTCTCTGCTGGGGAGGAGAGTGCTAGGGAACATACGTCTCTCACACACTTTCTAGGCACACACGGAGTCAGCCTCTGGGAGTGTGGGGATGCAAAACCCAGCCAGGGGCCCTTGGAACCTGGTGCTCTCCGTGCGGCGCTTAGTCTGGGCGGCCAAGCAACCGCTGAAGGAGCCCTGCTGTTGCCCTTCGCTTCCCTCTGACAGAGCTTTCACTGCTGGAGCCCTTGGCAGTGTGCAACCCACCAGCCCCTAAGCCCTCCTCAAGGACGCTGGGAACTAAGTGCAAAGGCAAGGCAGGGGTAGAGCTGAAGCCAGGAAGGCGCCAGTGGCGTTTCCCAGCCTCACACAGCCTGCTCCTTCCTGGGGAGGGAGCCTAAAAGCAAGGCAAGTCTGCGCAAGGCTCGCCTATGGCAGAGCATCTTGGCGACATGAACTCTGCTAGATCGGGCCTCTGAACAGAGCTAGAGATCTGCTGTACTGAGGCACACTTAGCTCCGTGCAAGCAGGGCTTTCAACTTGACGGGGCTGGGCTGCCTCCTCTTCCCCCGAGGAGGCTCGCTTCCCTGCTGGCTGTGCACTCGCCTATCAGGCGGGGGCGCAGGGCTCCTCCAGCAGGTCTTGCCTCAGGGGCTGCTTCCCCTGAGTTGGGGCTGTGGGCGGGAACCCAGACACGCAGGATCAGGCCCCAAACACCTGCACATGTCTCTGCTGGGGAGGAGAGTGCTAGGGAACCTACGTCTGTCATACACTTTCTGGGCACCCAAGGAATCAGCCTCCGTGTGTGCGGGGCTGAAAACCCCAGCCAGGGGCCCTGGGAGCCTGGTGCTCTCCGTGTGGCGCTGATTCTAGGCGGCCTAGAAACCGCTGGAGGAGCCCTGCAGTTGCCCTTCCCTTCCCTCTGACAGAGCTCTCACTGCTGGAAGCCCTTGGCAGTGTGCAACCCACCACCCCCTAAGCCCTCCCCAACGACGCCTGGCACCTATGTGCAAAGGCAAGGCAGGATTGGAGCTGAGGCAAGGAAGGCACCAGTGGCGTCTCCCAGGCTCGCTCAGACAGCTCCTTCCTGGGGAGGGAGCCTAAAAGCAAGGCAAGTCTGGGCAAGGCGAGCCCCCGGCCGAGCAGCCTCGCGCCAGAAACTCTGCCAGATCGGGGCTCTGAGCAGAGCTAGAGCTCTGCCGTACTGGAGGCCCACTTAGCTCCGTGCAAGCAGGGCTTTCCTCTTGACTGGGCTCGGCTGCCTCCTCTTCTCCCGAGGAGGCTCGCTACACTGCTGGCTGTGCTCTCGCCTATCAGGCGGGCGCGCAGGGCTCCTCCAGCAGGTCTTGCCTCAGGGGCTGCTTCCCCTGAGTTGGGGCTGTGGGCGGGAACCCAGACACGCAGGATAAGGCCCCAACCACCTGCACATGTCTCTGCTGGGGAGGAGAGTGCTAGGGAACCTACGTCTCTCACACACTTTCTAGGCACCCACGGAGTCAGCCTCTGGGAGTGTGGGGATGCAAAACCCAGCCAGGGGCCCTTGGAACCTGGTGCTCTCCGTGCGGAGCTTTGTCTGGGCGGCCAAGGAACCGCTGAAGGAGCCCTGCTGTTGCCCTTCGCTTCCCTCTGACAGAGCTTTCACTGCTGGAGCCCTTGGCAGTGTGCAACCCACCAGCCCCTAAGCCCTCCTCAAGGACGCTTGGGACCTAAGTGCAAAGGCAAGGCAGGGGTAGAGCTGAAGCCAGGAAGGCGCCAGTGGCGTTTCCGAGCCTCACACAGCCTGCTCCTTCCTGGGGAGGGAGCCTTAAAGCAAGGCAAGTCTGCGCAAGGCTCGCCTATGGCAGAGCATCTTGGTGCCAGGAACTCTGCCAGATCGGGCCTCTGAACAGAGCTAGAGATCTGCCGTACTGGAGTCGCACTTAGCTTCGTGTAAGCAGGGATTTCAGCTTGACGGGGACTTGCTGCCTCCTCTTCCCCCGAGGAGGCTCGCTTCCCTGCTGGCTGTGCACTCGCCTATCAGGCGGGGGCGCAGGGCTCCTCCAGCAGGTCTTGCCTCAGGGGCTGCTTCCCCTGAGTTGGGGCTGTGGGCAGGAACCCAGACACGCAGGATCAGGCCCCAAACACCTGCACATGTCTCTGCTGGGGAGGAGAGTGCTAGGGAACCTACGTCTGTCATACACTTTCTGGGCACCCAAGGAATCAGCCTCCGTGTGTGCGGGGCTGAAAACCCCAGCCAGGGGCCCTGGGAGCCTGGTGCTCTCCGTGTGGCGCTGAATCTGGGCGGCCAAGCAACCGCTGGAGGAGCCCTGCAGTTGCCCTTCCCTTCCCTCTGACAGAATTCTCACTGCTGGAGCCCTTGGCAGTGTGCAACCCACCAGCCCCTAAGCTCTCCTTAAGGAGGACTGGGACCTAAGTGCAAAGGCAAGGCAGGATTGGAGCTGAGGCAAGGAAAGGCGCCAGTGGCGACTCCCAGGCTCCTGCTGCCTGCTCCTTCCTGGAGAGGCAGCCTAAAAGCAAGGCAAGTCTGGGCAAGGCTAGCCCCCGGCAGAGCAGCCTCGCGCCAGGAACTCTGCCAGATCGGGGCTCTGAGCAGAGCTAGAGCTCTGCCGTACTGGAGGCGCACTTAGCTCCGTGCAAGCAGGGCTTTCACTTGACGGGGCTGGGCTGCCTCCTCTTCCCCCGAGGAGGCTCGCTTCCCTGCTGGCTGTGCACTCGCCTATCAGGCGGGGGCGCAGGGCTCCTCCAGCAGGTCTTGCCTCAGGGGCTGCTTCCCCTGAGTTGGGGCTGTGGGCAGGAACCCAGACACGCAGGATCAGGCCCCAAACACCTGCACATGTCTCTGCTGGGGAGGAGAGTGCTAGGGAACCTACGTCTGTCATACACTTTCTGGGCACCCAAGGAATCAGCCTCCGTGTGTGCGGGGCTGAAAACCCCAGCCAGGGGCCCTGGGAGCCTGGTGCTCTCCGGTGCGGCGCTGATCTGGGCGGCCAAGAACCGCTGGAGGAGCCCTGCAGTTGCCCTTCCCTTCCCTCTGACAGAGCTTCTCACTGCTGGAGCCCTTGGCAGTGTGCAACCCACCAGCCCCTAAGCCCTCCTCAAGGACGGCTGGGACCTAAGTGCAAAGGCAAGGCAGGATTGGAGCTGAGGCAAGGAAGGCGCCAGTGGCGTCTCCCAGGCTCCTCAGCCTGCTCCTTCCTGGGGAGGGAGCCTAAAAGCAAGGCAAGTCTGGGCAAGGCTAGCCCCGGCCGAGCAGCCTCGCGCCAGGAACTCTGCCAGATCGGGGCTCTGAGCAGAGCTAGAGCTCTGCCGTACTGGAGGCGCACTTAGCTCCGTGCAAGCAGGGCTTTCACTTGACGGGGCTGTGCTGCCTCCTCTTCCCCCGAGGAGGCTCGCTTCCCTGCTGGCTGTGCACTCGCCTATCAGGCGGGGGCGCAGGGCTCCTCCAGCAGGTCTTGCCTCAGGGGCTGCTTCCCCTGAGTTGGGGCTGTGGGCAGGAACCCAGACACGCAGGATCAGGCCCCAACCACCTGCACATGTCTCTGCTGGGGAGGAGAGTGCTAGGGAACCTACGTCTGTCATACACTTTCTGGGCACCCAAGGAATCAGCCTCCGTGTGTGCGGGGCTGAAAACCCCAGCCAGGGGCCCTGGGAGCCTGGTGCTCTCCGGTGCGGCGCTGATCTGGGCGGCCAAGAACCGCTGGAGGAGCCCTGCAGTTGCCCTTCCCTTCCCTCTGACAGAGCTTCTCACTGCTGGAGCCCTTGGCAGTGTGCAACCCACCAGCCCCTAAGCCCTCCTCAAGGACGCTGGGACCTAAGTGCAAAGGCAAGGCAGGATTGGAGCTGAGGCAAGGAAAGGCGCCAGTGGCGTCTCCCAGGCTCGCTCAGCCTGCTCCTTCCTGGGGAGGGAGCCTAAAAGCAAGGCAAGTCTGGGCAAGGCTAGCCCACGGCAGAGCAGCCTCGGCGCCAGGAACTCTGCCAGATCGGGGCTCTGAGCAGAGCTAGAGCTCTGCCGTACTGGAGGCGCACTTAGCTCCGTGCAAGCAGGGCTTTCACTTGACGGGGCTGGCTGCCTCCTCTTCCCCGAGGAGGCTCGCTTCCCTGCTGGCTGTGCACTCGCCTATCAGGCGGGGGCGCAGGGCTCCTCCAGCAGGTCTTGCCTCAGGGGCTGCTTCCCCTGAGTTGGGGCTGTGGGCAGGAACCCAGACACGCAGGATCAGGCCCCAAACACCTGCACATGTCTCTGCTGGGGAGGAGAGTGCTAGGGAACCTACGTCTGTCATACACTTTCTGGGCACCCAAGGAATCAGCCTCCGTGTGTGCGGGGCTGAAAACCCCAGCCAGGGGCCCTGGGAGCCTGGTGCTCTCCGTGTCGGCGCTGAATCTGGGCGGCCAAGCAACCGCTGGAAGGAGCCCTGCAGTTGCCCTTCCCTTCCCTCTGACAGAGCTTCTCACTGCTGGAGCCCTTGGCAGTGTGCAACCCACCAGCCCCTAAGCTCTCCTTAAGGAGGACTGGGACCTAAGTGCAAAGGCAAGGCAGGATTGGAGCTGAAGCAAGAAAGGCGCCAGTGGCGACTCCCAGGCTCACTGCTGCCTGCTCCTTCCTGGAGAGGGCAGCCTTAAAAGCAAGGCAAGTCTGGGCAAGGCTAGCCCCGGCAGAGCATCCTCGCGCCAGGAACTCTGCCAGATCGGGGCTCTGAGCAGAGCTAGAGCTCTGCCGTACTGGAGGCGCACTTAGCTCCGTGCAAGCAGGGCTTTCAGCTTGACGGGGACTGGCTGCCTCCTCTTCCCCCGAGGAGGCTCGCTTCCCTGCTGGCTGTGCACTCGCCTATCAGGCGGGGGGCGCAGGGCTCCTCCAGCAGGTCTTGCCTCAGGGGCTGCTTCCCCTGAGTTGGGGCTGTGGGCAGGAACCCAGACACGCAGGATCAGGCCCCAAACACCTGCACATGTCTCTGCTGGGGAGGAGAGTGCTAGGGAACCTACGTCTGTCATACACTTTCTGGGCACCCAAGGAATCAGCCTCCGTGTGTGCGGGGCTGAAAACCCCAGCCAGGGGCCCTGGGAGCCTGGTGCTCTCCGTGTGGCGCTGAATCTGGGCGGCCAAGCAACCGCTGGAGGAGCCCTGCAGTTGCCCTTCCCTTCCCTCTGACAGAATTCTCACTGCTGGAGCCCTTGGCAGTGTGCAACCCACCAGCCCCTAAGCTCTCCTTAAGGAGGACTGGGACCTAAGTGCAAAGGCAAGGCAGGATTGGAGCTGAGGCAAGAAAGGCGCCAGTGGCGACTCCCAGGCTCCTGCTGCCAGCTCCTTCCTGGGAGAGGCAGCCTAAAAGCAAGGCAAGTCTGGGCAAGGCTAGCCCCCGGCAGAGCAGCCTCGCGCCAGGAACTCTGCCAGATCGGGGCTCTGAGCAGAGCTAGAGCTCTGCCGTACTGGAGGCGCCACTTAGCTCCGTGCAAGCAGGGCTTTCCTCTTGACTGGGCTCGGCTGCCTCCTCTTCTCCCGAGGAGGCTCGCTTACACCTGCTGGCTGTGCTCTCGCCTATCAGGCGGGGCGCGCAGGGCTCCTCCAGCAGGTCTTGCCTCAGGGGCTGCTTCCCCTGAGTTGAGGGCTGTGGGCGGGAACCCAGACACGCAGGATAAGGCCCCAACCACCTGCACATGTCTCTGCTGGGGAGGAGAGTGCTAGGGAACCTACGTCTCTCACACACTTTCTAGGCACCCACGGAGTCAGCCTCTGGGAGTGTGGGGATGCAAAACCCAGCCAGGGGCCCTTGGAACCTGGTGCTCTCCGTGCGGAGCTTTGTCTGGGCGGCCAAGGAACCGCTGAAGGAGCCCTGCTGTTGCCCTTCGCTTCCCTCTGACAGAGCTTCACTGCTGGAGCCCTTGGCAGTGTGCAACCCACCAGCCCCTAAGCCCTCCTCAAGGACGCTTGGGACCTAAGTGCAAAGGCAAGGCAGGGGTAGAGCTGAAGCCAGGAAGGCGCCAGTGGCGTTTCCGAGCCTCACACAGCCTGCTCCTTCCTGGGGAGGGAGCCTTAAAAGCAAGGCAAGTCTGCGCAAGGCTCGCCTATGGCAGAGCATCTTGGTGCCAGGAACTCTGCCAGATCGGGCCTCTGAACAGAGCTAGAGATCTGCCGTACTGGAGTCGCACTTAGCTTCGTGTAAGCAGGGATTTCAGCTTGACGGGGACTTGCTGCCTCCTCTTCCCCCGAGGAGGCTCGCTTCCCTGCTGGCTGTGCACTCGCCTATCAGGCGGGGGCGCAGGGCTCCTCCAGCAGGTCTTGCCTCAGGGGCTGCTTCCCCTGAGTTGGGGCTGTGGGCAGGAACCCAGACACGCAGGATCAGGCCCCAAACACCTGCACATGTCTCTGCTGGGGAGGAGAGTGCTAGGGAACCTACGTCTGTCATACACTTTCTGGGGCACCCAAGGAATCAGCCTCCGTGTGTGCGGGGCTGAAAACCCCAGCCAGGGGCCCTGGGAGCCTGGTGCTCTCCGTGTGGCGCTGAATCTGGGCGGCCAAGCAACCGCTGGAGGAGCCCTGCAGTTGCCCTTCCCTTCCCTCTGACAGAAGTTCTCACTGCTGGAGCCCTTGGCAGTGTGCAACCCACCAGCCCCTAAGCTCTCCTTAAGGAGGACTGGGACCTAAGTGCAAAGGCAAGGCAGGATTGGAGCTGAGGCAAGAAAGGCGCCAGTGGCGACTCCCAGGCTCCTGCTGCCTGCTCCTTCCTGGAGAGGCAGCCTAAAAGCAAGGCAAGTCTGGGCAAGGCTAGCCCCGGCAGAGCAGCCTCGCGCCAGGAACTCTGCCAGATCGGGGCTCTGAGCAGAGCTAGAGCTCTGCCGTACTGGAGGCGCACTTAGCTCCGTGCAAGCAGGGCTTTCAACTTGACGGGCTGGGCTGCCTCCTCTTCCCCCGAGGAGGCTCGCTTCCCTGCTGGCTGTGCACTCGCCTATCAGGCGGGGGCGCAGGGCTCCTCCAGCAGGTCTTGCCTCAGGGGCTGCTTCCCCTGAGTTGGGGCTGTGGGCAGGAACCCAGACACGCAGGATCAGGCCCCAACACCTGCACATGTCTCTGCTGGGGAGGAGAGTGCTAGGGAACCTACGTCTGTCATACACTTTCTGGGCACCCAAGGAATCAGCCTCCGGTGTGTGCGGGGCTGAAAACCCCAGCCAGGGGCCCTGGGAGCCTGGTGCTCTCGGTGCGGCGCTGAATTCTGGGCGGCCTAGCAACCGCTGGAGGAGCCCTGCAGTTGCCCTTCCCTTCCCTCTGACAGAATTCTCACTGCTGGAGCCCTTGGCAGTGTGCAACCCACCAGCCCCTAAGCCTCCTTAAGGAGGCGGACCTAAGTGCAAAGGCAAGGCAGGATTGGAGCTGAGGCAAGAAGGCGCCAGTGGCGACTCCAGGCTCCTGCTGCCTGCTCCTTCCTGGAGAGGCAGCCTAAAAGCAAGGCAAGTCTGGGCAAGGCTAGCCCCCGGCAGAGCAGCCTCGCGCCAGGAACTCTGCCAGATCGGGGCTCTGAGCAGAGCTAGAGCTCTGCCGTACTGGAGGCGCACTTAGCTCCGTGCAAGCAGGGCTTTCAACTTGACGGGCTTGGCTGCCTCCTCTTCCCCCGAGGAGGCTCGCTTCCCTGCTGGCTGTGCACTCGCCTATCAGGCGGGGCGCAGGGCTCCTCCAGCAGGTCTTGCCTCAGGGGCTGCTTCCCCTGAGTTGGGCTGTGGGCAGGAACCCAGACACGCAGGATCAGGCCCCAACCTGCACATGTCTCTGCTGGGGAGGAGAGTGCTAGGGAACCTACGTCTGTCATACACTTTCTGGCACCCAAGGAATCAGCCTCCGGTGTGCGGCTGAAAACCCCAGCCAGGGGCCCAGGGAGCCTGGTGCTCTCCGTGTGGCGCTGAATCTGGGCGCCAAGCAACCGCTGGAGGAGCCCTGCAGTTGCCCTTCCCTTCCCTCTGACAGATTCTCACTGCTGAG
>NW_017217481.1:0-12504 GCF_001704415.2 Capra hircus | reverse complement strand
GGGAAAAAGCCTCGATGGGAAGCTCGAACACACAGAATCCATTGATCAACTGCGAAGGGAAGGCTGACATCTGCTGATACAGCTCGGGGAGAAAGCGCACTGCATGCCCCCACTCGCAGAACGTGACTGGACCCGCGCACTGGGGAGAACGCCAGAAATACACCCAATGATCCCATTCTAGCACTGGAGAGAATGCTCAGGTTCGCGGACCCGTCTGCCACACAAGGATCTTAGTCGCTCGGCATCGAACTGGATGAGGACCCGAAGAGGCCTCCGAGCAACTCGCTTCGTATGGGGAGCCATTCTGATGGCACCAGAGCGGGTCCCTGAGGTCCCCGTCGTAAGTCGAGAGCACCTGCCGCAACTCGAGAAAATCCAGGAGGTTCTCCCCTCCAGGCGAGATGAGGCCCATTTTCCGCTGAGGCGATCTCGAGGCTAATCACATCTAACATCTGGAACTTCCAAAGGGTCCTTCACACCCTTGCTGCAACTCAAGAAGTTCCCCGACATACCCGTCTCCACTCGAGAGGAAGCACGAGAGTCCCGCCCACATCCAGAGGAGCCCCTTTTCCGCCTGCCTAGCTCGAGAGGAGGATCCTTTCCCTGCGTGGTCGGGAAAGAATTCCCGGCATTCCCGTCACATCTCAAGTGGAGGCGCTCTCCACAGGAAAGGCGAGAGGAACTCCAGGGTCCTGCCACATTCCCAGAGTTCCCCAGATGTCTCACTCCATTCCAGGGAAACCTGTTTTCCCCGCACTGCCTCGACTTTCAAGCCGAGGATCGACTCACAACACGGTGGCACGTGGGACAGCCCTGTGGGAAAGCCTCGTGGGAAAGCCTCGTGGGAAAGCCTCGAGGGAAAGCCACTGATCCCTTGATCCACGCGAAGGGAAGTCGTGACACTGCTGCTACAGCTCGGGAGGAAAGCGCACGTGCATGCCCCCAATCGAGACGAGGACTGACTCCCCTGGGAGACTCCAGAAGTACCCCAGGATCCATGTCAGCACTGGAGAGGAATCCTCAGGTTCCGGCACCGACTCCCACAAGGTCTTAGGCCCCGGCATCGATGGGAGAGGAATCTCGAGAGGCCCCCGAGCAACTCGCATGGGGACTGGCCTTTCCTGAGGCCAGCCAGAGCGGGTCCCTGAGGTCCCCGTCGTAAGTCGAGAGCACCTGCCGCAACTCGAGAATAATCCAGGAGGTTCTCCCCTCCAGGCGAGATGAGGCCCATTTTCCGCTGAGGCGTCTTGAGTCTAATCACATCCTAACATCTGGAACTTCCAAAGGGTCCTTCACACCCTTGCTGCAACTCAAGAAGTTCCCCGACATACCCGTCTCCACTCGAGAGGAAGCACGGAGTATCCGCCCACATCCAGAGGAGCCCCGTTTCGCCTCCTAGCTCGAGAGGACGGATCCTTTCCCTGCGTGATCGGGAAAGAATTCCTGGCCTTCCCGTCGCATCTCAAGAGGAGGTGCTCTCCACAGGAAAGGCGAGAGGAATTCCAGGGTCGTGCCACCATTCCCAGAGTCCCCCAGATGTCTCAGTCCATTCCAGGGAAACCTGTTTTCCCTTCACTGCCTCGACTTTCAAGCCGAGGATCGAGTCACACCATGGTGGCACGTGGACAGTCCTGTGGGAAAGCCTCGTGGGAAAGCCTCGTGGGAAAGCCTCGAGGGAAAGCCACAGATCCCTTGATCCACGCGAAGGGAAGAGCGACACTGCTGCTACAGCTCGGGACGAAAGCGCACGTGCATGCCCCCACTCGAGACGAGGACTGACTCCCCTGGGGAGACTCCAGAAGTACCCCAAGATCCATGTCAGCACTGGATAGGAATCCTCAGGTTCCGACACCGACTCCACACAAGATCTTAGGCCCCAGCATCGACGGGAGAGGAATCCCGAGAGGACCCCGAGCAACTCGCATGGGGACTGGCCTTTCCTGAGGCCACCAGAGCGCGGTCCCTGAGGTCCCCGTCGTAAGTCGAGAGCACCTGCCACAACTCGACAAAAACCAGGAGGTTCTCCCCTCCAGGCGAGATGAGGCCCGTTTCCGCTGAGGTGTCTCGAGGCTAATCACACCTAAACTCTGGAACTTCCAAAGTGTCCTTCACACCCTTGCTGCAACTCAAGAAGTTCCCCGACATACCCGTCTCCACTGGAGAGGAAGTCACGAGTGTTCCGCCCACATCCAGAGGAGCCTCGTTTCCGCCTCCTCAGCTCCAGAGGAGGGATCCTTTCCCTGCGTGGTCGGGAAAGAATTCCTGGCGTTCCCGTCGCATCTCTAAGAGGAGGAGCTCTCCACAGGAAAGGCGAGAGGAACTCCAGGGTCGTGCCACCATTCCCTGAGTCCCTCAGATGTCTCAGTCCATTCCAGAGAAACCTGTTTTCCCTGCACTGCCTCGACTTTCAAGCCGATGATCGACTCACACCAAGGTGGCACGTGGGACAGCCCTGTGGGAAAGCCTCGTGGGAAAGCCTCGTGGGAAAGCCTCGAGCGAAAGCCACAGATAACTTGATCCATGAGAAGGGAAGCGTGACACTGCTGCTATAGCTCGGGAGGAAAGCGCACGTGCATGCCCCCACTCGAGACGAGGACTGACTCCCCTGGGGACACTCCAGAAGTACCCCAAGATCCATGTCGGCACTGGAGAGGAATCCTCAGGTTCCAGCACCGACTCCGCACAAGGTCTTAGGCCCCGGCATCGACAGGAGGGAATCCCGAGAGGCCCCCGAGCAACTCGCATGGCGACTGGCCTTTCCTGAGGCCACCAGAGCGGGTCCCTGAGGTCCCCATCGTAAGTCGAGACCACCTGCCGCAACTCGAGAAAATCCAGGAGGTTCTCCCCTCCAGCGAGATGAGGCCCATTTCCGCTGAGGCGTCTCCAGGCAAATCACATCCTAACCTCTGGAACTTCCAAAGGGTCCTTCACACCCTTGCTGCATCTCAAGAAGTTCCCCGACAAACCCGTCTCCACTCGAGAGGAAGCACGAGAGTCCCGCCCGCATTCAGAGGAGGCCCGTTTCCACCTCCTAGCTCGAGAGGGGGCATCCTTTCCCTGCGTGGTCGGGAAAGAATTTCCGACGTTCCCATCGCACCTCAAGGAGAGGCGCTTTCCACAGGAAAGGCGAGAGGAACTCCAGGGTCGTGCCACCATTCCCAGAGACACCAGATGTCTCCGTCCATTCCAAGGGAAACCTCTTTTCCCTGCACTGCATCGACTTGCAAGCCCAGGATCAAATCACACCATGGTGGCACGTGGGACAGCCTTGTGGGAAAGTCTCGGGAAAAAGCCTCCAGGGAAAGCCTCGAGGGAAACACACAGATCCCTTGATCTACGCGAAGGGAAGGGCGACACTGCTGCTACAGCTCGGGAGGAAAGCGCACGTGCATGCCCCCACTGCAGACGATGACTGACGCGCCTGGGGAGACGCCAGAAGTACCCCAAGATCCATGTCAGCACTGGAGAGGAATCGCTCCGGTTCCGGCACCGACTCCACACAAGATCTTAGTCCCCGGCATCGACGGGAGAGGAATCCCGAGAGGCCTCCGAGCAACTCGCTCGGTTATTGGAATTACCTGAGGCCACCAGAGCGGGTCCCTGAGGTCCCAGTCGTAAGTCGAGACCACCTGCCGCAACTCGAGAAAATCCAGGAGGTTCTCCCCTCCAGGCGAGATGAGGCATATTTTCGCTGAGGCGACTCGAGGCTAATCACACCTATATTCTGGAACTTCCAAAGGGTCCTTCACACTTTTGCTGCAACTCAAGAAGTTCCCCGACATACCCGTCTCCACTGGAGAGGAAGCACGAGAGTCCCGCCCACATGCAGAGTAGCCCCACTTTACGCCTCCTAGCTCGAGAGGAGGGATCCTTTCCCTGTGTGTTCGGGAAAGATTTCCTGGCGTTCCCGTCCCATCTCAAGAGGAGGCGCTCTCCACAGGAAATGCGAGAGGAACTCCAGGGTCGTGCCACCATTCCCAGAGTCCCCCAGATGTCTCAGTCCATTCCAGGAAAACCTGTTTTCCCTGCACTGCCTCGACTTTCAATCCGAG
Source organism: Capra hircus (assembly GCF_001704415.2). Classification (NCBI taxonomy): domain Eukaryota; kingdom Metazoa; phylum Chordata; class Mammalia; order Artiodactyla; family Bovidae; genus Capra; species Capra hircus. The sequence continues at coordinate 8,452 of NW_017217481.1, read as the reverse complement.
GATCGACTCACACCACGGTGGCACGTGGGACAGCCCTGTGGGAAAGCCTCGTGGGAAGGCCTCGTGGGAAAGCCTCGAGGGAAAGCCGCAGATCCCTTGATCCACGCGAAGGGAAGGGAGACACTGCTGCTACAGCTCGGGAGCAAAGCGCACGTGCATGCCCCCACTCGAGACGAGGACTGACTCCCCTGGGGAGACTCCAGAAGAACCCCAAGATCATGTCAGCACTGGAGAGGAATCCTCAGGTTCCGGCACCGACTCCACACAAGGTCTTAGGCCCCAGCATCGACGGGAGAGGAATCCCAAGAGGCCCCCGAGCAACTCGCATGTGGACTAGCCTTTCCTGATGTCACCAGAGCGGGTCCCTGAGGTCCCCGTCGTAAGTCGAGAGAACCTGCTGCAACTCGAGAAAATCCAGTAGGTTCTCCCCTCCAGGCGAGATGAGGCCCAATTCCGCTGAGGCGTCTCGAGGCTAATCACACCTAACCTCTGGAACTTCCAAAGGGTCCTTCACACCCTTGCTGCAACTCAGGAAGTTCTCCGACATACCCGTCTCCACTCGATAGGAAGCAGGGGAGTACCGCCCACATCCAGAGGAGCCCCGTTTCCGCCTACTAGCTCGAGAGGACGGATCCTTTCCCTGCGTGATCGGGAAAGAATTCCTGGCCTTCCCGTCGCATCTCAAGAGGAGGTGCTCTCCACAGGAAAGGCGAGAGGAATTCCAGGGTCGTGCCACCATTCCCAGAGTCCCCCAGATGTCTCAGTCCATTCCAGGGAAACCTGTTTTCCCTTCACTGCCTCGACTTTCAAGCCGAGGATCGAGTCACACCATGGTGGCACGCTGGACAGTCCTGTGGGAAAGCCTCGTGGGAAAGCCTCGTGGGAAAGCCTCGAGGGAAAGCCACAGATCCCTTGATCCACGCGAAGGGAAGAGCGACACTGCTGCTACAGCTCGGGACGAAAGCGCACGTGCATGCCCCCACTCGAGACGAGGACTGACTCCCCTGGGGAGACTCCAGAAGTACCCCAAGATCCATGTCAGCACTGGATAGGAATCCTCAGGATCCGACACCGACTCCACACAAGATCTTAGGCCCCAGCATCGACGGGAGAGGAATCCCGAGAGGACCCCGAGCAACTCGCATGGGGACTGGCCTTTCCTGAGGCCACCAGAGCGCGGCCCTGTGGTCCCCGTCGTAAGTCGAGAGCACCTGCCACAACTCGACAAAAACCAGGAGGTTCTCCCCTCCAGGCGAGATGAGGCCCGTTTCTGCTGAGGTGTCTCGAGGCTAATCACACCTAACCTCTGGAACTTCCAAAGTGTCCTTCACACACTTGCTGCAACTCAAGAAGTTCCCCGACATACCCGTCTCCACTGGAGAGGAAGCACGAGTGTTCCGCCCACATCCAGAGGAGCCTCGTTTCCGCCTCCTAGCTCGAGAGGAGGGATCCTTTCCCTGCGTGTTCGGGAAAGAATTCCCGGCGTTTCCGTCCCATCTCAAGAGGAGGCGCTCTCCACAGGAAAGGCGAGAGGAACTCCAGGGTCGAGCCACCATTCCCAGAGTCCCCCAGATATCTCAGTCCATTCCAGGGAAACCTGTTTTCCATGCACTGCCTCGAATTTCAAGCCGAGGATCGACTCACACCACAGTGGCACGTGGGACAGACCTGTGGGAAAGCCTCGTGGGAAAGCCTCCTGGGAAAACCTCCTGGGAAAGCCTCGAGGGAAACCAACAGATGCCTTGATCCACGCGAAGGGAAGCGCGACACTACTGCTACAGCTCGGCAGGAAAGCGCATGTGCATTCCCCCTCTCGAGACGAGGACTGACTCCCCTGGGGAGACTCCAGAAGTACCCCAAGGTACATGTCAGCACTGGAGAGGAATCCTCAGGTTCCAGCACCGACTTCACACTAGGTCTTAGGCCCCGGCATCGTCGGGAGAGGAATCCCGAGAGGCCCCCGAGCAACTCGCATGGGGACTGGCCTTTCCTGAGGCCACCAGAGCGGGTCCCTGAGGTCCCTGTGGTAAGTCGAGAGCACCTGCCGCAACTCGAGAAAATCCAGGAGGTTCTCCCCTCCAGGCGAGATGAGGCCCATTTCCGCTGTGGCGTCTCGAGGCTAATCACACCTAAACTCTGGAACTTCCAACGGGTCCTTCACACCCTTGCTGCAACTCAAGAAGTTCCCCGACATACCCGGTCTCCACTCGAGAGGAAGCACGAGAGTCCCGCCCACATTCAGAGGAGTCCCGTTTCCGCCTACTATCTCGAGAGGAGGGATCCTTTCCCTGCGTGTTGGGGAAAGAATTCCCGGCGTTCCCGTCGCATCTCAAGAGCAGGTGCTCTCAACAGGAAAGGGAAGAGGAACTCCAGGGTCGTGCCACCATTCCCAGAGTCCCCCAGATGTCTCAGTCCACTCAAGGGAAACCTGTTTTCCCTGCACTGCCTCGACTTTCAAGCCGAGGATCGACTCACACTACGGTGGCACGTGGGACAGCCCTGTGGGAAAGCCTCGTGGGAAAGCCTCGTGGGAAAGCCTTGAGGGAAAGCCCCTGATCCCTTGTTCCACGAGAAGGGAAGCGTGACACTGCTGCTACAGCTCGGGAGGAAAGCGCACGTGCATGCCCCCACTCGAGACGAGGACTGACTCCCCTGGGGAGACTCCAGAAGTACCCCAAGATGCATGTCAGCACTGGAGAGGAAAGCTCAGGTTCCGGCACCTACTAAACACAAGATCTTAGTCCCTGGCATCGACGGGAGAGGAATCCGGAGAGGCCCTCGTGCAACTCGCATGGGGACTGGCCTTTCCCGAGGCCACCAGAGCGGGTCCCTGAGGTTCCCGTCGTTAGCTGAGAACACTTGCCGCAACTCGAGAAAATCCAGGAGGTTCTCCCCTCCAGGCGAGATGAGGCCCATTTCCGCTCAGGCGTCTCGAGTCTAATCACACTCACCTCTGGAACTTACAAAGGGTCCTTCACACCCTTGCTGCAAGTCAAGAAGTTCCCCGACATACCCGTCTCCACTCGAGAGGAAGCACCAGAGTCCCGCCCACATCCAGAGGAGCCCCGATTCCGCCTCATAGCTCGGGAGGAGGGATCCTTTCACTGCGTGGTGGGGAAAGAATTCCCGGCGTTCCCGTCGCATCTCAAGAGGAGGCGCTCTCCACAGGAAAGGCGAGAGGAACTCCAGGGTCGTGCCACCATTCCCCGAGTCCCCCAGATGTCTCAGTCCATTGCAGGGAAACTTGTTTTCCGTGCACTGCCTTGACTTTGAAGCCGAGGATCGACTCACACCACGGTGGCACGTGGGAGAGCCCTGTGGGAAAGCCTCGTGGGAAAGCCTCGAGGGAAAGCCCCTGATCCCTTGATTCATGAGAAGGGAAGCGTGACACTGCTGCTACAGCTAGGGAGGAAAGCGCACATGCATGCCCCCACTCGAGACGAGGACTGACTCCCCTGGGGAGACTCCAGAAGTACCCCAAGATCCATGTCAGCACTGGAGAGGAATGCTCTGGTTCTGGCACCTGCTCCAGACAAGATCTTAGGCCCCGGCATCGACGGGAGAGGAATCCCGAGAGGCCCTCGTGCAACTCGCATGGGGACTGGCCTTTCCTGAGGCCACCAGAGCGGGTCCCTGAGGTCCCCGTAGTAAGTCGAGAGCACCTGCCGCAACTCGAGAAAACCCAGGAGGTTCTCCCCTCCAGGCGAGATGAGGCCCATTTCCGCTGAGGCGTCTCGAGTCTAATACATAACATCTGGAACTTCCAAAGGGTCCTTCACACCCTTCTGCAACTCAAGAAGTTCCCCGACATACCCGTCTCCACTCGAGAGGAAGCACGAGAGTCCCGCCCACATCCAGAGGAGCCCCGTTTCCACCTCCTAGCTTGAGAGGAGGGATCCTTTCCCTGCGTGTTCGGGAAAGAATTCCCGGCCTTCCCGTCGCATCTCAAGAGGAGGCGCTCCCACAGGAAAGGCGAGAGGATCTCCAGGGTCGTGTCAAATTCCCAGAGTCTCCCAGATGTCTCAGTCCATTCCAGAGAAACCTTTTTCCCTGCACTGCCTTGGCTTTCAAGCCGAGGATCCATTTACGCCACGGTGGCACGTGGGACATCCCTGTGGGAAAGCCTCGTGGGAAAGCATCGTGAAAAAGCCTCCAGGGAAAGCCTCGAGGGAAAGCCACAGATCCCTTGATCCACGCGAAGGGAAGCGTGACACTGCTGCTACAGCTCGGGAGGAAAGCGCATGTGCATGCCCCCACTCGAGACGAGGACTGACTCCCCTGGGGAGACTCCAGAAGTACCCCAAGATCCATGTCAGCACTGGAGAGGAATCCTCAGGTTTCAGCACCGACTCCACACAAGGTCTTAGTCCCCGGCATCGACGGGAGAGGAAACCCAAGAGGCCCCCGAGCAACTCGCATGGGGACTGGCCTTTCCTGAGGCCAACAGAGCCGGTCCCTGAGGTCCCCTTCCTAAGTCGAGAGCACCTACCGCAACTCGAGAAAATACCAGGAGATTCTCCCCTCCAGGAGCAATGAGGCCCATTTCCGATGAGACGTCCTGAGGCTAATCACACCTAACCTCTGGAACTTCCAAAGGGTCCTTCACACCATTGCTGCAACTCACGAAGTCCCCCGACATTCCCTTCTCCACTCGAGAGGAAGCACGAGAGTCCCGCCCACATCCAGAGGAGCCCCGTTTCCACCTCCTAGCTTGAGAGGAGGGATCCTTTCCCTGCGTGGTCGGGAAAGAATGCCCGGCGTTCCCGTCGCATCTCAAGAGGAGGCGCTCTCCACAGGAAAGGCGAGAGGAACTCCAGGGTCATTCCACCATTCACAGAGTCCCCCAGATGTCTCAGTCCATTCCAGGGAAACCTGTTTTCCCTGCACTGCCTCGACTTTCAAGCCGAGGATCGACTCACACCACGGTGTCACGTGGGACAGCCCTGTGGGAAAGCCTCGTGGGAAATCCTCGTGGGAAAGCCTGGAGCGAAAGGCACAGATGCCTTGATCCACGCGAAAGGAAGCGCGACACTGCTGCTAGAGCTCGGGAGGAAAGCGCACGTGCATGCCCCACTCGAGACGAGGACTGACTCCCCTGGGGAGACTACAGAAGTACCCCAAGATCCATGGCGGCACTGGAGAGGTATTCTCAGGTTCCGGCACCGACTCCACACAAGGTCTTAGGTCCCGGATCGACGGGAGAGGAATCCCGAGAGGCCCCTGAGCAACTCGAATGGGGACTGGCCTTTCCTGAGGCCACCAGAGCGGGTCCCTGAGGTCCCCGTCATAAGTCGAGAGCACCTGCCACAACTCGAGAAAATCCAGGAGGTTCTCCCCTCCAGGCGAGATGAGGCCCATTTCCGCTGATGGGTCTCGAGGCTAATCACACCTAAACTCTGCAACTTCCAAAGGGTTCTTCACACCCTTGTTGCAACTCAAGAAGTTCCCCGACATACCCATCTCCACCCGAGAGGAAGCACGAAAGTTCCGCCCACATCCAGAGGTGCCCCGTTTCCGCCTCCTTCTCGAGAGGAGGGACCTTTCCCTGCGTGGTGGGGAAAGAATTCCCCGCGTTCCCGTCGCATTTCAAGAGGAGGCACTCTCCACAGGAAAGGCGAGAGGAACTCCAGGGTCGTGCCACCATTCCCAGAGTCCCCCAGATGTCTCTGTCCATTCCAGGGAAACCTGTTTTCCCTCCACTGCCTCGACTTTCAAGCCGAGGATTGACTCACACCACAGTGGTAAGTGGGACAGCCCTGTGGGAAAGCCTCGTGGGAAAGCCTCGTGGGAAAGCCTCGAGGGAATGCCCCTGATCCCTTGATCCACGCCAAGGGAAGCGTGACACTGCTGTTACAGCTCGGGAGGAAAGCGCACGCTGCATGCCTCCACTCGAGAGAGGACCTGACTCCCCTGGGGAGACTCCAGAAGTACCCCAAGATCCATGTCAGCACTGGAGAGGAATGCTCAGGTTCCGGCACCGACTCCACACAAGATCTTAGGCCCCGGCATCGACGGGAGGGAATCCCGAGAGGACCCCGAGCAACTCGCATGGGGACTGGCCCTTCCTGAGGCCCACCAGAGCGGGTCCCTGAGGTACCCGGGTGAAGTCGAGAGCACCTGGCGCAACTCGAGGAAATCCAGGAGGTTCTCCCCTCCAGGCGAGATGAAGCCCATTTCCGCTGAGGCGTCTCGAGGCTAATCACACCTAACCTCTGGAACTTCCAAAGGGTCCTTCACACCCTTGCTGCAACTCAAGAAGTTCCCCGACATACCCGTCTCCACTTGAGAGGAAGCACGAGAGTCCCGCCCACATTCAGAGGAGCCCCGTTTCCGCCTCCTAGCTAGAGAGGAGGGATCCATTCCATGCGTGGTCGGGAAAGAATTCCTGGTGTTCCCGTCGCATCTCAAGAGGAGGCGCTCTCCACAGGAAAGGCGAGAGGAACTCCAGGGTCGTGCCACCATTCCCAGAGTCCCCCAGATGTCTCAGTCCATTCCAGGGAAACCAGTTTTCCCTGCACTGCCTCGACTTTCAAGCCGAGGATCGACTCACACTACGTTGGCACGTGGGACAGCCCTGTGGGAAAGCCTCGTGGAAAGCCTCGTGGGAAAGCCTCGAGGGAATGCCCCTGATCCTTTGATCCACGCCAAGGGAAGCGTGACACTGCTGCTAGAGCTCGGGAGGAAAGCGAACCTGCATGCCCCCACTCGAGAAGACTACTGACTCCAATGGGGAGACTCCAGACGTACCCCAAGATCCATGTCAGCACTGGAGAGGAATCATCAGGTTCCGGCACCAACTCCAAACAAGATCTTAGTCCCCGGCAACGACGGGAGCGGAATCCCGAGAGGCCCCCGAGCAACTCGCATGGGGACTGGCCCTTCCTGAGTCCCCCAGAGCGGGTCCCTGAGGTACCCGGGTGAGTCGAGAGCACCTGGCGCAACTCGAGAAATCCAGGAGGTTCTCCCTTCCCGCGAGATGAGGCCCATTTCCACAGAGGCGTCTCGAGGCTAATCACATCTAACATCTGGAACTTCCAAAGGGTCCTTCACACCCTTGCTGCAACTCAAGAAGTTCCCCGACATACCCGTCACCACTCGAGAGGAAGCACGAGAGTCCCGCCCACATCCAGTGAGCCCCGTTTCCGCCTCCTATATCGAGGGGAGGGATCCTTTCCCTGCGTGGTCGGGAAAGAATTCCCGGTGTTCCCGTCGCATCTCAAGAGGAGGCGCCCTCCACAGGAAAGGCGAGAGGAACTCCAGGGTCGTGCCACCATTCCCAGAGTCCCCCAGATGTCTCAGTCCATTCCAGGGAAACCTGTTTTCCCTGCACATGCCTTCGACTTTCAAGCCGAGGATCGACTCACACCACGGTGGCACGTAGGACAGCCCTGTGAGAAAGCCTCGTGGGAAAGCCTCGTGGAAAGCCTCGAGGGAAAGCCACAGATCCCTTGATCCACCCGAAGGGAAAGCGTGACACTGCTGCTACAGCTCGGGAGGAAAGCGGACGTGCATGCCCCCAATCGAGACGAGGACTGACTCCCCTGGGGAGACTCCAGAAGTACCCCAAGATCCATGTCAGCACTGGAGAGGAATCCTCAGGTTCCGGCACCCACTCCACACAAGGTCTTAGGCCCTGCATCGACGGGAGAGGAATCCCGAGAGGCCCCCGCGCAACTCGCATGGGGACTGGCCTTTCCTGAGGCCAATAAAGCGGGTCCCTAGAGGTCCCGTCGTAAGTCGAGAGCACCTCCGCAACTCGAAAAAATCCAGGAGGTTCTCCCCTTCCAGGCGAAGATGAGGCCCATTTCCGCTGAGACGTCCTCGAGGCTAATCACACCTAACCTCTGGAACTTCCGAAGGGTCCTTCACACCCTTGCTGCAACTCAAGAAGTTCCCCTGACTTACCCGTCTCCTCTCGAGAGGAAGCACGAGAGTCCCGCCAACATCCAGAGGAGACCCGTTTCCGCCTCCTAGCTCGAGAGGGAGGGATCCTTTCCCTGCGTGGTTGGGAAAGAATTCCCGGCGTTCCCGTCGCATCTCAAGAGGAGGCGCTCTCCACAGGAAAGGCGAGAGGAACATCCAGGGTCGTGCCACCATTCCCAGAGTCCCTCAGATGTCTCCAGTCCATTGCCAGGAGAAACCGTGTTTTCCCTGCACTGCCTCGACTTTCAAGCCGAGGATCGACTCACACCACGGTGGCACGTGGACAGCCCCTGTGGGAAAGCCTCGTGGGAAAGCCTCGATGGGAAAGCCTCGAGCGAAAGCCACAGATGCCTTGATCCACGCGAAAGGAAGCGTGACACTGCTGCTACAGCTCGGGAGGAAAGCGCACGTGCATGCCCCCACTCGAGACGAGGACTGACTCCCCTGGGGAGACTACCAGAAGGTAGCCCAAGATCCATGGCGGCACTTGAGAGGTATTCTCAAAGGTTCCGACACCGACCGCCCGACT